>NW_027279868.1:0-195000 GCF_046629955.1 Centroberyx affinis
TAAACTAGGATATGGAGAGTGAGAGAGTGTGTATTGGCTGCTGCCAGCTGCCATGCAGCCTCCAGGTTGTTTGGTGGAAGTGAGAGTGTGATTTCCCCAGACCCTGCTCTCCAGGGACGCCTGGCTCCCCCTGCCATCTCCCCGAACCCCACCGGTTAAACGGACAGGTCATTCACACACACGCACACACACACACACACACAAACACACACGCTCCCCACCCAGCCCTCCTCCCCACCTCCCTGCCTTTCAATCTCCTCTCCCTAGATGGGCCCCCGCTGCCGTATAAAGGCCACATTTCCCTGGTCATTACCAGCAAGTCACAGGGAATCTCTCACCTCACTGTATACATGATAATCAGATCAAACCTGGAATTACCGTCATTAGAAATATGGGGCGGGAGGCGAATCATAAGGAAACGACCTCGTGAATAATACGCTGCCAATGAGAGTTGTAATTGTAAATCTGATTCTACCCCTCAACCACATGCTGTAATGAGCACCCGGCATTGTTTAAACGAGTCAAATGAAATTGATGCCGATTCGCCGAGCATGAATGACAGCTCATATAAAGATGTGTGCTGGGAATGAGATATGATGGGGTCTAAGAGTGTGTGTGTGTGTGTGTGTGTGGATGGTGGTGGTCCTGACTGGGGCGTTTAACAGTGGTATTAATAATCTCCATGATCTATGAGCTCGTCTGGTGTCACTCAGCCATTAGAGAGACAGTCTCTCTGTGTTCTCCACACCTCGTTTCCTCCCCGCACCCGTGTCGGCCCCCCAAAATAATTGTGTGTTAATGGGTGAGGAGGGGTGGGGAGGGGAGAGTAGAGACTAGGGAGGGAAGCAGGGCGAGGGAGGATAGAGGGATCATCAGGGAGATGGGCCGCTGTTAACAGAGGGGATGATTAGGTGCGATGACTGACCCCCTGCCATGCGTCTTGCTCACCGTGATGGACAGAGAGGGAGTGATAGAGGAAGAAAAGGCACTTCCCGAAAAACAAGAAAACGCAAAACAGGCAAAAGGCGACGGAGGGAGAGAGAGAGAGAGAGAGCGTTAGGACAAGACAAGATTGTGAGAGCGTGATAATGAGAGAGTAAAAGGAAATAGTTTGCCGCTGTTCCTATGAGACAAGCACATCCACAGCCAGGTGTGGTAGCCTATAGCCATTTACAGGTCCTAATCTGGGTGGAATGAGCCATGAGAGGAAGGAGGAACTAAAGTACACTGACTAACAGGTCTCCCCTGACCCCTCTCTAACTCCCACTCTCCCACCTCTACTTTCCCTCCCTCGTTTCCTCTCTTCTTCCCTGTTCCAACCCCCTCCGCCCCTCTCTGCCACTTCCATCTACAAAACAAAGTTGCCTGGCATTGACTGGACCCAAGAGGCTGTCAGCAGGAAGGTGGGAGTCACCGCGGCCCAGAAAGAGAGGCAGAAAGTGAATGAGGGAGAGAGAGAGAGAGAAAAAAAGGGGGGAGGATGAGGAGATTGAAGCGTTTCTAATTTAAATAAACCCTTCGGCAGACTGAAACTGGCACCAAGCTTCCCCTCCGCTCGCCAGGAAAAGAGGGAGAAGAAAGGAAAGGGGAAAAGAGGCAGGACAAAAGGAAAGGAGAGATAGATAGATGGATATAGAGATGTCTCCATGCTGGTTTGGTTATCCGCATGGGAGAGTTAGGGCCGGAGGACGGGGAATGGGGGAATAGGCTGAAGTGGAATAAGATAGGGAGTTAGATGGAGGAGAAAGAGAGGGGACAGAAATAATGGGAAAAAACACTGACAAGATACTGGGGTTAAGGGAGGGGAGAATAGGAAAGAGCTGTGAAAGTTGGGTAATAGAGAAGTGCGTGTGTTTGTGTGTGTGCGTGTGAATAGGTAGGACCTGGATCCACCTATTGGGAGGCCTTCATCCGTGCTCACTCTCCTGAAAACACACACACACACACACAGACAGAAAAAGAAAGTAAGACAGCGGCTCTCGGCAGTGGGTCCGATCAGTCTCATCTCATCAAAACTTGGCTGAAGTTTTTTGGATGGATCCCAGCTCCAATATAGAGCCGCCACAGTCTTCTCCGTCACACTGTCTCCCCCTGTCTGTCCCTTTGGCTCGTCACAGCAGTGGCCCGCTCACCGGGGTTCACTCCTAATAGGCTGCCATGGAGAGGGGAGCTGCAGCAATAGGCTGTAATCTAAAGTCTCACTGCTGAACGCCAGAGGATGCCCATTTGTTTGTCTTGTGTTTGTTACGTTGGAGAGGTAAGAGGTGGCGTATTGGTGGCAAAAGCCAAACTATAAGCCCGATTCAGAGTTGAAAGTTGCCCAGGAAAGCCGTTAGGAAAAAGCTACAAAGGGTGGAAGATACTGAAATAAATCAAAACACATGATCAGGGTTGTAGCGGAGGGTAAACCCACCTAAACCCAGTTTGGTCACCTTTTTATTTGCAGATTTTACCCACCTTTATAGGCTGGCATGGGTTAAATCTTTATGCAGGGAATTTACAGTAAACTACACATCATGGTAAGTCAGTTATAAATTACAAGTAAAGTTATATAAAGAGCAGATCTTTTAAGGGGAAAACAAAAACATAAGTTGATGCATTTCCAAAAATGTAATTGATTTTGGTTTACTGGCTGTTTACCTTATGATAAACAACATCTGAAGGTCAGTGTTTACCCACCTTTTTATTTACCACTACATCACTGCACATAATATCTGATTAAATTAAAAGACTGTATATACAGCCCTTCTATTACAGGTATATTACCCATTGAACGAGTCAACAAAAGAATCAAGATTTGACACGCCTGTAGACAAAAATGACAAGATGCGATTACACAGTCTCCGGATTAAAGGTGTGTGTGTGTGTGTGTGCGTGCGTGCATACAGGCGCGACACGCATGTTGTGTATAGGCCCACAGGTAGGCCGGGCAAAGTCTATAGGATGGATGGGGAGAGAGAGAGAGAGAGAGAGAGAGAGAGAAAGGGAGAGAGAGGGAGAGAGAGAGAGAGGGAGAGCGAGAGCGAGCGGGAGTGAGTGAGTCTCAACCCCCTCCTTCAAACATACACACCGAGAACTGGCTCCGGCTCCGGCTTCGCTGGAGTGGAGAACCATAAATCTTCATATAGCGGCTGTTTTGATTAATGCAGCCGAGTCGAGCTAGGGGGCTGGACCTATCCCATTACGGCCTAATGGAAGATGGAGCGGCGCTGTCTCCACCACTAGGCCCCTGTCATTTGTTCCACTTTGCAGTCCATTTGGCCGAGAGACTACAAGCCACTCCATCAAAAATATTTTCAGAGTTAATTTCCGCCCGCTTAATTCGCCTTGATTCGGATTGCGTATCGAATGGCAGGATCGATTTTCGCCTGGCGTCTAAATTAAATAAAAGAGAGGGGGGTATACTTTAAGTCTGCGTTTTCTTTCTTTTCTCTTTTCCATTCCATTCTTCCACCTCTTTTCCAGCCATCCTTTACTGTGGGCCCCCTCATTCTTTTTTTTTTTTTTCGATGCATCTCATTTCCTCCTTTCTCTCAGATTTTGATAGGCCTATGTATGGAGAGGGGGAGGAGGAGGAGGGCGAGGAGGCACAGATCTGAGTGTAGTTACAGATGAAGGGAGACCTATTGAAAGACAAGCTGGGGTGGATGGATTTATGGATTTGTCATAAATTATAAACAGACACATATAAAGATCAAGGCTCGAGTTGGACGTGGAGGAAGCACCTTACATGACTCGACCAGGTAGGTTAACAGGACCTTATGTTGTACCAAAGAAAGAAAGAAAGAAAGCAAGAAAGAAAGAAAATAAATGAATAAATCATATCTCCATCCTAACATGACAGCCCCACGACAGCTCCTACATAGCCTACAATGTGTAGATCCTACAGAGGATAGATTTGGAAAACACGAGTGAAGAAGAATTGGACGGGCCTACACGGGAAAAGTGGGGTAAATTAGGGGCATCGGGGTATTGAAGGGGTGAAAAATAATAGGGGGGAAAAGTACCAAAAAAGAAATGAAAAGAGGCAAAAAGCACAGTGACAAATTGGTCGAGTGTGTCGCGAATTCCCTTTTAGATTTAAAGCCGCGTGTAGCCTATCGTCATATCTTTCCAGAGTAATTTATTTTCTCATTTCTCTCTCTCCCCTCAGTCCCTCTCCCTCTCTCCCTCCCTGTGTGAATTTATCTGGTAGTCACGTGGAGCGAGGAGGGGAAAAAAAAGTCAATAAAAGTCTCCGGCGACAACTGTTTCCCCCGTCGGCCTCTTGTCTCCCACTTGCATTATCTCTCCTGCTTTGCTTTCTATTTGTTTATTCGCTGAAGTTGCTTTGCTCCTCCTTATTTCCTTCTCTTTCAGCTAGATTTCCTGTTTTGGAGCCTCTCTCATATCATAGGACTATAGGCCTATACCCAGTCTCCAGAGAGGCCTATTGATTTTATTCTCCCACTAACAGCAAGCCTATGCTTTGAAATTACAAAATCAGGAAGCTGTAGAATCCATCTCTGTGTATCCGCTCCAGAAATGTTTCGATAACCGTCAGAAAGTTCTCAGTTCTCACAAGTTGATGGCAGAGGCCGCTGAGCTTTTGGCCCGGAGTCATAAAGCCACTTGTGAATTGTTTATATCAGTGATGAATGAAATTTGATTTTCATATACCAACACTGTGGATGTAAACTACCTCATCACCCTATTGAACCGAGGAATAAAGTATCTACAGAGTAAAATCAGTGTAATATTGAGCTATCAAGCTTGACTTAATTTGGCAGTACAGTTCCCATGGTGTTATCTAGTACTTCCATATTAGAAAGGCCGGTAAGCAAAGTATTACATTGTAATTATTCAGTAATGATTGCACAACTTACTACATTAATGTAGTACTGTTATCATGCTATGCTAATATACTCATTATTACCAGAAATTAGCAGCATTTAACTGAGAAATTATACATTATAATTAGTTACTTGTTATTACAAGAAATTACCAGTTACTTTCTATGGATTTTTTTTTTTTCTAGGATTTCTATGTATTTACACAGTAATTACCCTGTAATATATGTACTATAATGTAAAGTGCTACCAATAACGCATTCCACCCAGTGTATGGTGGGATAGACTCCAGCCCTCCATGACCATGAATAAGTAGGTAAAGAGAATGAATGAAGGAGGAAGGAAGGAAGGAAGGAAGGATCATACCACATGAGCATTGAGGAAGTCTTAGCTGAAGGTTGAATCCTGAATGATCCTCATCATCAGTTTCCTCTTCACTCCCAAGCACAAACTACACAGGACATAACCTCTGCATTTACATAAATAAAGTTAGCCATGATTGAACAGCAATAATTATGACACTCTGCACTGTTGCTTACTCCCCATGACATTGTGGAGGTAAGGGGGTGAGAAAATTGATAGGTCTCTGTGCTTTGGGGACCCTCGGGGGTTTATACTTCCACGGCAAACAGGACTGATGGCCAACTCCACCCAGCAATATAACTTGTTCACTCAGCCCCTCCAATATCAGTGTCTCCATTTCAGTCGCCACATCTGTTATTGTCTGATTCTTAAGAAAAAAGTGGCTGAGCAGAGGATAATGAAATCAAAGCCCAACACACACAGTCAACAAGCCCCTGGTAAGAAACACACTGTGTCAATATTAATCTCCCTGACAGAAAGTCGAAATATGGCATCTGTCACACATCATCTTCCCTCTCTCCTGTCTTTTCTGTGGAGTAGAAAAAGATGGAGAGAGGAGGAGGTTTTGGTGGGAGTGAAAAGGGGGAAGTTGTTGGAAATTGAGGACATGGACAGGAAAGGGCAAAGGACTCTGGGATTTTCAACAAATGATGTTTTTTCCCCACTTGCATTTGGCGTGGATGCATTTGAAATGTTTCATCCAATAGTAAAATAAAACTGAACTTGTAGGTCAGTTGTTCTTGATGGTATTTATAAAGCACTTTTAACAAAACAGACTTGTCACAAAGGACTTTACAGAGCATCCGACACACTGTCTGCACATGCATAATACTTTATTGCGATGTTACCGTCATAAGACCTTCATCAGGCAAACATCTTTGCCTGACCGAAATGTCGCAATAAAGTATTATGCAAGTGTAGACAGTGTGCAGGATTATATTTCTTTCTCAGTATCTGCCTTTTTTACTTTTGTCCTACTTCTTTATTTACTTTAGAGAGCAACAACAGAGATAAACAGAGATAAAAACAAGAAAACAAACATCACAAATTTGTAACATGAGGCCAGGGCATGTTTGTGTGTGTGCATTTGTGTGTGTGAGTGGATATGAGAGTGCTAGAGCAACACAATGGCGGTGTGAAGTATATCATGTTCTCTTATAATACAAAGTGCTGTTTGAAGGTCCAGATCCTCTTTGACCCACCTCTTTCGCTAAGCCCTGAAATTGATTTGATTGGTACACAAACTCGGATATACATGAAAAAATACGAGCTCCGGTGCAGTGATGCAACATGGCCTTCTCCACATCGGCACGGACATCCTATAGTTGTATATTCATGGTCAAAGTGAGGTGCAACAAGTCAGAGTGGGATCTGAGCTTCCTGACTGCAGGCTAGTGAAAATACTATCGCTCTCATAACATGATGCTTAAAGGCGGCGATCACACCGCAAGATCTCTAATGAGACATAACAAAAGGCCACTCTTGGTGATGAGATATAAAATGTCCTCCAATATTTCATCAGCTCTCCCATGCTTGAGGTTTCTCCTCCCCATGCACATCCACTATCCTTTATTTATCCTTCAATCATCTCAGTCTCTCTCCACCTCTTCAGCCTGTTATCCCTTTCTCCCACTCATTTCACCCAGAACACTTTCCTTTCTTTCATCCTCTCTCCATCTGCTTCCTATTCCTCCCACCTCTCTTCTTCCTCCTCATCCTCCCTCTCCTCTTGGACATTTCTCTTAGTCCTTTCTCTGCCCCCCCCCCCCACCACCACCACCACCACCACCACCGCCACCCCCTTTCTCTCTCTCTTTCTCTCTCCCTCCCCTTTCCCCCTCTTTCCCCTGTGATGAATGAGTCTGTCTGCTGGGTGCAGTTCATATTTACTGAGCAGGGGAGCGCACACTGTCAGTCTCTCTCGCCCTCCACATCTCTATCCCTCTGCTAAACAGACAGAGAGACCAAAAGGTTACAGTGGGATGAGAGGAGGAGGGAGGCCGTGGTCAAGAGATCCACTCCAGCAGTTACCACGATACCAGCCGGCTCGGCGGATAACACTTCGGCCCGGACCGGCACAGCTTATCAGCATTCTTAGCATTAGAGGTGGTAGAGGGAGAGAGAAGTAAGGAGTTCTTGATACCCACCTGTCAATGCAGTGATACTAATAGGGAATAAACAGGGTCTTTTTCATCCCTTTATGTGTAACTCGGCAGCCTCGGCAGCCCACTCTTAACACTCGATGCAACGCAATTTAATGGTGTTTTCTTTCCCCTTCCTTTGTGTAAGCCATGCTTTTAGGCACATTTGGACTAGAGAGGGAGAAGTAAGAGCTGCTACCAGCTGCAGCTTACCAAAGGCCCACAAAATACCCAGTTTCATCTACGCCCACACACACCAGTGTGTTGCGGGGAGTCAAACGGGGTGTTTTGACCCGTGTGTTGACCCCTTCATGAATGAGAGGAGTGGATGTGGGCCTGCTGGAGCCCAAAGGGACAGGCCAAGAGCCGCCCCAAAGCCCTGCAGAGCCACCATCTCTTCCCACACACTGACCTCCGAGGCCAGCCAACACCAAAACCACCGTAGCGTGACGACACCAATGACACCCAGCGCCAACGCACACAATGTGTTCCTCTGCCAAATTGACAAAAATATAGACAGTAAATACAAGGAAAATTGGATAGCTCAAATTACATCACAAAAAGAAAATCCCCCCAACTGGACTTTTATAAGATCCAATATGGGGTAATTCAATTCTCAGACTGCAACCTAAAAGACTACCAACTGTCTGTCAAGGGGGGCAGATTGAAAATGCTTTTGCCATTTGGCTTTGGGACAGGGAAGGCTAAATAAATGTAAGGTTTTATGTTTCGATTTGTTGATGATTTGCAGTAGACTCTCAGCCATCGTAGTGTATCTATATCAGCACTGATGAAACATAATGTCATTTTAGACATTCATACCATGTGGCAGAATGTCACAAATACATCTGAGGGTACGGAGTCGGAGAGAATCAGGGGAAAATAGGAGCAGGGGAGGAAAAGAGTAGAATACTGAAAGGAGGGAAGGAAAGCATCATGCCATAATCATCTGAATATTAGGGAAAATTGGACACGGGAAAGGGGAAAATTGGACATGGGAAAGATTTCTGAGGAGCAGAGAAAGGCCTGAATGCATCAAATGCGAAAACAATGACCGATATCAAAACGGATGGAAACAAATATAGGCCCATCTGGATATACTGTATCACATGGTGTTGTATATATCCTTTAGAGGTTCTAAAAGCTACCTGCACCAGACAAATGACGGGGTCAGGGGCGTTGCACAGGGAGCACTATCAGCTGGAACAACACTGCCAAATATTTCTGATGGAGGAGAATGTATGATGCTCCTTTAGAGTGGAAAAAAAAGACTCTTATGTTCTCAATCTCGGCATGCAACACTGACCACAGGCCTATTCCATATCCCGGCTCTAACGAATGGTGTGGAACTTCAGAGGGAGAGACAGATTTCCTGATCTCGCCTATTCCCTGAAGCATCCTTTCCACAGCTATCCGTTTCCCCCTGGTGCCTCAAGAGAGGAACTACTGCTGTTTCATTACGGCCTTTCAGGGAGAATCCACTGGCCGACTCATCTGCATTAAAACCGATGCAGGCCTCAAACTGTGACATATCCGGCTATCACACACCAGACGATGAGAGAAAACGCAAAAGGCTAAACAATAACACCTTTATCTGTCAGGATGCATTCTCTCCTGCCCTGTGTTTGAGCGCTGTGCTCGTCCCCCCTCCCTCCTCATCATATTTGTCCATCTGCCTGCCAAGCCAATGGATCATTCCAAAAAACGGCTGCTGTGCAATCTATCTCAATTTTCCAAATCTATTAACTTTCTTTGTGTGGCCTGCCTCTCCTCAAGCCCGATCTTTAAAAACCGTGGTTGTTCAACAATTATGATAACTGCAACAGGGGGAATTAGAGGATCCACCCATTCATCTCTCTGCCCCTCCTCCGCACAGACATGACGCGGCTAAATGAAAAATGGACACGCTTTAAGAAGTATTGATTCCAGCTTTAAACAAAGGTACACTCAATATTATTTACCCCTAAATACATCTTTGTTATCTGTGCAGGAGTCATAGTTACTGCTCTGTCCTCGTAATCGCGGACATAAAAATAATAGACCAATTCCCACTGAATTGACCCAGACAGGTTTGTTTGGGGCCTTTGTCCTAGTGATGCATATCCTGGGTGTAAATGAATGTGTGAGGAAGGTTTGCCTCTGATGACTGCCCTACTAGAGGCAAACATATATGTTCTGGTCCAAAAATAAGTTAAAATGCAGGACAGAAACACATAAATAAAATTATACAGCAGCACATTTCATTTTCATTTTCATGAAATATTGAAATTTTTATTTATCTTCTTTCCATTATTGTTTTTGGTGCATTTTATTTTGGAAATACTGTTTTCCTCCTCGTAGCAAGTTCTGTTTTTGTCATCTTGATATTTTTTTGTCATTTCTTTGTGAGATGTTTTTCTAAGCCCCTTGGGGTTTCTTTTATCTACCTGCAAAATCCAAGTTTTTTTTTTTTATCTTCTTTTTGTGTTATATCATTTTTATATGTGCCATTAAACTAAACCGAACTTGTTCCCTGCTTAACGGGCCTTTCAGCTCCTCTTGCTAGTCTGTCATTGAATCCTTTTGCAGATTTCCCTGATATTGCCCTGTAGCTCTCATATACACTTGAACAAATACACTTACACAAACATATGCGCTTACATCATTTTATTGATATACTTTGCTTGTCATAACACAATTTTCCAAAACTAAGCAGGTTATAGTAAAGGATCATATAAATGTCATGCCTTAGGTTAGATTTTTTATGCCAACTCAAACCTTTTTTTCCCACCATATCTGAAAAAATAGTGTTACTATCTAAACAAAACCTCATACAAATTATGAAAACTCTTCTTCAAGGAATCAACAATTAAAACAGTACAATCTTTTTCATATATGCTATATGCTAGTATGTTATTAAAATATGAGACAGCAGGGTAAACAGCAAACACCATAAAGGAGGTAGAGTAGGATGTTAGCACAACCGCAAAATAAAATTCATTTGTGTGTCAACTTAAATTATACTTTAAAAATTATATAACTTCATGGGAGGTTAAAAAAATGGCTGCAGAAAACCTATGATATTTCTTTTTGGCATTTCAAAACAAGCAACATTTTACTACTACCAGATTAAAAGTCTCCACAGTTCTAACCCATGGCCAAGTATCTCCGCTTTCACAAGGGGGTAAAAAAAAAGGGGGATGAAGGTAAAAGGGACAATTAAATCGACACAAATTGACACATCATCACCTTGATTAAAAACTGACCGCTGTGTCCAGTACTGGGTTCAACTGGATTCATAAACACCGGTTAAGAAAATAAAAATACAAAAATTGCCTACAGCTATAGCAGCCACCATGTCTCCTTTTAAACAACAAACGTGATTGTCCAATATGGTTTAATTTTTGTCAGTAAGCCAATAAAGTGTGTTTAAGAAGGAATGTACCCCGAGTTACAGTTAATAACAGTTAATCTGATCTCTCTCCATTAGTCATACAGCCACTGGTATTAATCATTCAGATCCCTGTTTGTCTGATGATTTTCTTTTAAAACATCTGCTAAGATGAATCTTCAAATGTTCATTGCGTTTGAAGCGGCTGTCACAGTAAAGGCACAGGTATGGCCTCTTCCCTGAATGGATCTTCTTGTGAGCAGTGAGCTGTGACCTCTGGCGAAAGGTTTTTGCACACACCTCACATTTGTACGGACGTGCATCGGAGTGGATCGCGCTGTGTACGCTCAGTGACCCTTTACAGGTGAATCCCCGATTACAAACAGTGCACACATAGGGTTTTTCCCCCGTGTGTCTCCTCCTGTGCTTGGTGAGATCCCCAGATTGAGCGAAGCTCGCCTCACACAGGTCACATTTGTACGGCCTGTCACCGGTGTGAGTGCGCCGGTGGTTATGCAAGTGTTCCAGGCGCTTGAAACGCTTGTCACACACCTTGCAGTGGTAAGGCCTTTCTCCCGTGTGTCGTCGCATATGTACCTTCAGTATCTGCAAGCTGGCCACCTTATGGCCGCATTCACCACACTGGTGTGTCTTTTTGTGGATCCTCATGTGATATTTCACTTTGTCCTTGCTACTGAAGCTCTTGCCACATTCTGAACAATCAAAGCATTCCCCTGATGGGAAATGGGTCTGTTTGTGTTTGAGTAAAGACTGCTTGTAGGCAAAGGCCTTCCCACACTCGGAGCAGGAGTATGGTTTCTCGCCTGTATGCACGATCTTGTGTTTACGCAGAAGGGCTGCCTCTGAGAATTTTTTCTTGCACAGCTCACACTCATATGGCTGGGCTCGTGAGTGTATATTCATATGTTTACGGAGCGTACTGCTATCTGCAAAGGTTGAGCCACACTCTTCACAGGCATGAGGCTTCTCCCCAGTATGAAGAAGCATGTGCTTACGCAGACTTGTAAGGTTTTGCACTGTCTTGCCACACTTTTCACAAGTGACACCTATTACAAGGGACAAAGGCTTTGTATATTCAGGATGAGCAAACCTGGTTTTGGTTTTCCTGCCAATGCATTGGTGAGGCCCCTGTCCCCAGGACTTAATGAAACTCCTCCTACAGTCCGAGCATCGGAGATGTCCCTTGTGGGTGTGGACAGACATGCTGTGCCAACTCCGGCAGTGATTCTTTAAGTTCCCCAGGTAATCAAAGCTGCGGGCACAGACTGGACACGTGTAGAGCTTCTTGGGCGGAGCAGAGGGATGGGCCTGGTTTTTATGGATTGTTAGCTGCATCGAAGAATGGAAATTACTACTACACTGAGGACAGCTGTATACTGTGGAGTCCTGTGAGGACTGGTGCCTGGAGGAGCTTCGTCTCACTGTGTCATTGTACTCGTCACGGTGATGATACTTGACATGCTGCTGCAGGAAGCTAGGCTCAGTGAAGGAGGTAGTACAGTATGGACAAGGGTGGAACTCAGGTGTCTCCTGCAGAGGCGGAGCTAGAGAGGGGAATCGTGCACAAATTAACATACATGGTACACATTGGTCTTAATTGAAATTAAAAGAAAATAACCAATTGTATGTGGTAAGAACATGGTCATGCTGTCGGAACAAACATCACTTACTTTTACAGTCTAGTTTCACTTTAGTCTCTGAGAAAACAAGAAGGTGTTAGTTAGTATTGCACTGATCCATACATGGTAGCCATTCGCAGAGATGAATCATAGTACATCCTCAGAAATCATAGTACCAAATTTACAGAGACCTGCAAGAATCTACCCAGTATTTGAGAAAATGATCTTTGAAACTAGAGGTTATATATTTGGTCTGTCCGAATTTGTGCAAGGTCATTGTTGATACAGGGAGCACCTCAGGTTTAATAGCCTCCTTCATGATGTTTAGAAAAGTTTAAAAAAAGTTGTTATAACAAATCTTTTGTTTTCCTTTTCATTTGCCCCTTCCTTTGCCCCTCTCGATTAACTTCTACTGTGACTTGACAGTCCTAACAATAGCTGAATAATTAGCTTCCATCGTGCCTCTAAAGAAAACTCTCACAAGAAATGTAGCTTAGAAATATTTAAGAAAAACATTTTAATTTGTTCAGAACAAATCTTTTTTTTTTTTTTTTGGGGTCAATCGCCCCTCAGTTGATTATCCACTCAAACTTGACAGTTGATGTTTAAGAATCTGTGTCGTTAATTTTGTCATGCTTTTTTCCCCCAATCGCCCCACTTGATGGTTATGATGGTTAGTGATTATGCTAATTTCTAAACCACTTCACCACGCACTAAGAATAGCCTATAGTCGACTTAGCCTAATTAGTGCACCATGAGCCAACAGTGAATTTTTATTTAGTATGTACATAAGGACACTACACTTTGTATGAAGGGTACACAATATATAAGAGACAGTGTCAGAGTATATGCATAAAGGCTAAAAAATCTGAGCATATTTCAAATTAGAAATAGTCCATTGATGCAATTAAAAAGTTGTTCTTATGTACAATTATTCATGAAGTGTTTTAAAAATCCAACGCTGAATTGTTTTGGCTCTGCTTCTGACATGAGTTTGTGCTTAAAATAGCCACCTTAGGCTACAGTTGGAGGAATGTGTGCATGGCACTCTTGAGAAAACACAAATCCAATTCCCAGTCAGAGTGTTTCCCCACAAGGGTTAAGACGCTTCTGCTTAGTTCTGGTTCACAGCCGCTTGGTGGTCACCAACTGTCCAGCCGTCAGCTGGTGATGTTGAACTTGATGAGATTGTGCTGCATCTGCAAGTTATCTATTAAAATCCACAGTGATGAGTGTGCAGCAGTCATTAGACTGGAGAATGACTGATGCCATCCCTCTGCAGGACTGTTGGTTTTGGGGCAGCCTTCTCGTGCTGCAGTGTGGGAAATTCAACAACTCTGGAGAGAAAACATTTGTTTTAATTAATAATGCATTACTATTATTCATTGGGCGATAGTATATTGTTATTGTTATTATTATCATTATTAAATTACCAATAGGATACAGTGGTGCTCCCCTGCAAGAAAGGAACATTTGCCAAGGTAGCCGACTCCAAAGTTGCCACACACTTTAGTGACGCCTTCATCCGGAAACAGGGAATGTGCAGAAATGTGTCTGTAGCACTCTGTCACAGCCACTGGGTGACGAAGGCCAAAGCTGCACCATCCTGAGACGAAGCGTGAAACCCGGATCGTTCTTGTAGCAGTTGGCGACTCCTGGGGCATCTGGAATGCATTTCCAATGTGCATGACAGAGATGGAAGAAGCAGAACTGGCGGTGGGCATCTGGAAAAACCTTGTTGAATACATTGATAGTGGACCGCTTCTGTGTCAACTTGACTTTAAACTGCCATGAAAACACATTCATATGTGACCTACAAAACAAAAAACAACAACAAAAGCATGTGTTAAATACCAATTCAAGTAACCTAGGCTATTCAGTCACGCAAAAAATAAAGCTATGGTCTAATTTTCAAAGTAGCTACACTACTGGGGGGAGCTGGGCAAGGTCGCTTACCTGTGTTTTATTTGGAAGCAGCGCGAGAACCATGGTTGGTGTACGTTTGAGCAAACAACATTGGTGAAGTCTTGAAAGTGCCGTCTGCAAACCATGTTCTGCCCACTAAAAACTGTTGTGGAGGAGAAATGGTTCAGTGGCTGCCTCCTTTCCTTGGTCATCAAGTGTCATCTTATCGTAAGACTCTGGTATCATCAAATTGACGAAACTTGCTGCCTCTGGGGGGTTGTGACTGTGCCTCTTGCGATAACACTGTATTTGCTTCTTCAGTGCAGTTGTACAGGCCATTTCCATAGCAACAGACTCTGGCAGGTTGGTTAGAACGTCAGCCAGAACAGTACAGAGTATCTGTGCTGCATTCTTTAATCTTATTCACAGCTTGCCTTAACTGGCTGTCCGACTCTTCAGGCTTGTGTATGTGGGTGCCAGTAACCTTGGACATCTTTCCATCAGTTGGTGTGATACGCCCGTAGCAGTGTCTGGCGTACTTGGTGCATTTCCAGAATGACTTGTTCTTTGCTCCTTTCTATGAATATAACTGTTGTAGATCAGAAGAGAGGCTTCCCACATGAGTTCACAAAATAGTGCTCCATCTTGCCTGTTCGTGGCAAAATGGTCACCAGAATTACCAGTGCCAGAGTCTTGAATACTAGCTATTTATTCAAAATCCTAAGAAAAGATTATAAAATGATAATTTTAAATCACACAATTCTATCAATACTATGACTTTAGGACTCTTTAATTTCTTTCAAAAAGGCTGAGAGTTGTGTAATAAATTAAACTTTATTTTCTAATCCTGTGTTCTGCTCTCTTACTCTTTCTTTAACAATGCCGTTAACATTTTCATTCAACTATTACTAGATGCTGATTCTACACGGAATGCCCCTATAGTATTTGGTTCATTTTCCAAGTGGACAGCAATGCAGCAGTTGAATCTAAAACATTCTCTACCCGACAAAATTGTTCCCTGAATTAACAACGCCATTGTGAAGTTAAGGTGTTAAATGCTGACCGCATACTAAATCAGATTGTCTAATTTTTATTTTTTTTAAACTTCTGTGGGGAGATGTAAAATGATTTTGAATTCCTCACAAGAAGTGTCAGCCATTCTAGACTGTTATAAAGAAGATGTTATAAAGAAGATGAAAAGAAGTTATAAAAAAGTATGTATTTGTCAAGTAGCCCAAATTCTGGTGCCAAGTGGTCCAGTGCATGAAGACCTAATGTGAATTACTCTAATATAAGAAGCTCTGCTATGAATCTGCCTTTGCTGAACATAGGTATTATAATTGCTGTCCATTGTAGGCTACATGCACTGACCGGCCAAGCCAAATATATTTTACTTTGTAAATACTTACTTAAAATGGAATAGGACAATTAAGTTTTATGTTTAGCCTCATACCTAAAGTTTAGTTTAGTTTTTTGTCAGAATCCAAATGTAATCATTAAATAAGTGCTTGATTTTTTACTGTAGCACCAGGATGGTCATAACAAAATAAAAAGTGAAAATGGAAACAGAAATGTAAAATATGAAATGGCATTTTAAAAATGCAGTGAAACAGAAAACTGAAATGGAAAATTGAAATTGAAAAGAGAAAAATAAAAGATTAAAAATAAAAGTACACAATTAAATTTGGGCTATTGACAAGTATTTACCTACTTAGTTACAGCTGTAATAGTATTTTAATGTATTTACCATGCATTTACCTGGTAAATGCCTAGTGACTGTAAAGGGAAGTTTACTTAATTTTTTTGTCCAAACCAGGTTGGAAAATGTTCTTTGGTCTCATCTCAGTCTGCTGCTGAACTATAGTCCCTCAGCTCATGCCTATATAGCCTGGGAGCCATGGTCCAAGGCTATATACTGTAGGCGCTAAACTGGCCGCGTGTTACAGCAGTAATTAAATCTAGATATTAAATTGCTTATTGGCCTACCAGTGTTCAGCTAAATCTCATTTTTGGAGGGCAAAAGGGCAAGCAGTTTGCACATCTGTTAGCCATGAAGCAGCGTTACAGTACATTCAAAAACTTTGTCTATTCATAAATTATGGTCACTACCATAGGCCCATGTTGCATTTCATTTAAGCATTTAGTTATTTAGTGTTTGAACAGAACCACAAATTGTGCAGAAAAGACATCTTTGTGAGGTTAACAAAATATACACAATTTATTCAAAATTCAATAGAAAAATCAGAAACACTGCATGCTTTAAAAAAAATCTGTATTAGATGAGTAATGAATTATCTAAAGAGAAAAAAACAGCTAAAAAAACTCCCTATTGGAGCAGGAGGAGTATTAGCAAAAAATTAGCTGTGTGGTGCCTTACCTTCATTGTTTTCCACTGCCCCGCCCTCTGGTGTCTCCTCATGGTGTCCATTTAAGCCCGGCTCACTCTCTTCCTTAGCAAATGCCTCCAGGCCTTCAAATTCCCAACTCCCAAACTTTGTTACATGGCAGATTTCATGCAACTCCGGGTCTTCTGGTTCCCCTTTGATTTGTTTAGAGTTGACACTATTTCTGTTTATGTTCTCCTGATTATTGTCCAACTCTTTTCTCCTTTGTACAGTGCACTTTTTAGGGCGTCCACGTCCCCTTTTTGCAGATTTGACAATCTTGTTGTCTAGGTGGAGCTCCCCCCCAGTTTGTAAACAATTATTTTTGGGGCGCCCAGGTCCCTTTTTGGTAGATTTCATTACCTTGTTTGTCAGGGGGCATCCCTCCTCAGTTTGTAGTGTTTTCTTTTTAGGGCGCCCTGGTCCCTCTTTGGTAGCTTTAACTGAGGGATAGTCTATCTCAGTGTGTAGAGTCTGCTTTCTGGGCCAACTGGGTCCCTTGGTAGGACTAATGATTTTGTTTACCAAAGAGAACTCTTCCGCTGCTGGGCCTGAGGTCTTTTTAGGGCGTCCCGGTCCCCTTTTAACTAACTGAATCTGCCCGTTACAGACCAGGGGATTTTTCTCCTCAGCCTGTACAATCTTTTTAGGACGCCCACGGCCCCTCTTGGCAGACTGGATCATCTTACTTGGCTGGCGCCTTCCTTCTCCAGTTAAAAGGAAATGTTCTGTAGACAAAGCTGTCAGAAGTCAGTGAAAGATTGCCAAAAGCACTTGCTACTATGCCAACAGGTCAGCAAGGTAATGCAGTTATTTGCAACTATTTGACTTGTGTGCTAGCTAACTTCTATCATACACAACCTATTAGATTCACAGCTTAGATGGCAGTTTACCCATAAGCACGAATGCATGTTATCAGTCTTAATGTAATTGAACATGTTAGTCATGTTGTCATGACATAGCGTTAGTTTGACTAAAGTTTTCTGCATCCAAACACACTTAGCGTTGCTATTAGCTGCGTTAGCTGTAGCTTGTGTTTGCAGTGCCTGGGCAGCAGTGTTAGCTCACTAACACACTTGGGTCGAGATAACAGCTAGTGTGAGCCAGCCTGTTTTTGTCTGTCTGCCAGGCTACGTGCGAGTGTCTATCTTAAACAAACCGATTCATATTCGGGAAAAAATGCCTCTCTTAAGTGATGAATCATGCATTGCTTACCAGGCTTTACGGCTGCAAACAACAACCCTGCAAGATGAATGAATCTCCAGCGATTTTCCACGTGTTCTGCCCGCTCAAATGAGAAGGTCGGCACACGTTTTGTTTCTCCGGCTGCCCCCCCGTGGGCGGAGCTTCTACGTTTGGGACAATGCTGTTAAAACGATAATCCGCCCGCCGGGACACCCCGCGACCTACATCTACGATCAATTATCTGAAGTGTAAGCAAACAGAGCAGTATACATTCATAACTTCAGTAACACATGAATAGGATGTTTAGATAGTGCTACCGAATAACACACCATCTGTCACCTGGGTTGTTTTGACAAAAAAGAGCTGTCAATCACATCTTTCCTAGGTGTCTTGTTATTTTTAGACATGCCAGTTAATGTGTTAATTAGAGATTAGCTGCTGATGAAATTACCATCTCCATTATGGGCCTTAACACTTCTAACACACCAATGCAATGCCTGCATTTTCCTTTATGGCAGAGATGTACTAAAAAGCAATAATTCAAAAACAAAATACCATGGTTACAATAATCAGACTTCTCCTGGTGACTTAACACACAGTAACATCACACGTTATGTTGTGGTCATGCATTACTTAAATAATTTATTACATTTCTGCAAATAATACAGCAGTCTATGCAGGGGTGAAACCATCCCAGCATGTCCAGTGGACTTCCATCTCCATTATCGTCTCCTTACGCCCCCATTAAAATTGCGTATTGCAAGAACAATTCAGAACTATCCTGTGACAAATTAATACTAGTCATGGGCTAGTACATTAAAAAAGTTCCATGCATAAATAAACATAATTCATACAGTATATTCAACTTACTTTTCAAAATAAATTAAAACAGTTTGAGTCAAGAGAGTTGCAGCCAATTCATATAAATAATTCAGTATTTACAGCTATGAGTTTTGTTGATTTATACACATTCATTCATCAAACGGTTTAAAATATGACAAGGGCAAAGGCTATCATCTACTGTCTACAGCTCCCTTAAGCACCGACCTAGCTTGTTTACACTCCTCCCAAAAAGACTCAGCGACATTTGGCCACGTGACCAGAAAGGTGGTGGGAGCGAGCGAACCTGCGCAGACATTTGGGGCAGGAGTACGGCTTCTCCCCCGTGTGGGTTAGCATGTGGGTCTTTAAATGTCCTGACAAACGAAAGCTTTTTCCGCATTCTTGACACGTGTAGGGACGCAGGTTAGTGTGACTCCTCATGTGCTTGCCCAGATCTCCGGAGGAAGTGTAACGGCGATGGCAGTCCGGGCATTCGAAGGGTTTTTCTCCCGAGTGTATCCTCTTATGCTTCACCAGGTCACCAGACTGAGTGAAGCTCTTGTCGCATTCAGTGCATTTGTAGGGCCTCTCGCCGGTGTGGGTGCGCTGGTGGTTCCTCAGATGTGCGAGGCGAATGAACCTATTGCCGCACACCGTGCAGTGGTACGGCCTTTCCCCCGTGTGTGTCCGCAAGTGTATTTTCAAAGCCCCGAGATCTCCGATTTTCAGTCCGCAGTCCCCGCACTGGTGGGCTTTCTCATTGGTGTGGAGCTTAGTGTGAACCCGCAGGTTTCTCCTGGTGTTAAAGTTCTTCCCGCACACGTTGCAGTGAAAGGGTTTCTCGCTGGAGTGAGACCTCAGGTGGAGATCCAGACTCGACTTGAATCCAAACTCCTTTCCACATTCAGAGCATGAGTATTCCTTCTTGCCCGAGTGAGTGGTTAAGTGACATTTGAGGTGGTGCGACCGTAAAAAGGCCTTGCCGCAGACCTGGCATTTGTACGGCTTTTCCCCCGTGTGAATCTTCATGTGTTGGCGCCACCCGCTGCGCTCCGAGAACCTCCTGCCACATTCCTTGCAGACGAAGGGCCTATCTCCTGTGTGGATCCGCATGTGATCCTCCAAGCTTTGAGGTGTGCGTACCTTCTTGCCACACTCTGAACATTGCACAGAAGTGTCCAGACAGACTGGCGTATCGTGAGGTTTTGAGTCCTCAGGCTCGTGACACACGTGCGGCCCTTGACCCCAGGTGGTTTGGAAGCTCTTCCCACAGTCGGCGCAACTGAGATGTCCACCTTTCGTAACCACAGACATGCTGTGCCAACGCTGGCAGTGATTCTTCAAGTTCTTCAGGTACTGGAAACTGCGGGCGCAGGTTGGGCAGGGGTGGAGTCTCCGGGGCGGGGCAGAAGGATGGGCTTCACGCACATGGACCCGAAGGTGGACTTTAGAGTTAAAGGTGCTACTGCAGACGGTGCAGGCGTGTTTGGAGATGAGGTTGAGTTTGCGGCTCGAGAGGCATTTTTTCAGTGTGGCGAGATACTGTTTCTGGTGGACCCACTTGACGTGCTTCTCCAAGAAATCCCAGTTGGTGAAGGAGACGGTGCAGTGCGGACAGGGGAAGAACTCAGATGAAGACTCTAAGTAGGTCAGGGACCCGGAGGAGGACACAGAAAGAAGAGAGAGCATTAGAAATAGAAAGAGATTATGAATGATTTTTGGACCTACATGTTATACATAAAATATAATTTGGTACCTAGGATGGAAAAGGAAATAATAAACAGAATCGGAATTGACAAAATCTAAACCATACCCAGTGTGTTTTTGACTTTGTTTAGACTGGTGTGTGAACTACTGCACCTACCTTTACAGCCCTGTTCTCCTTCTTCACCTCCTTCTTCAGTGCCTTCTTGGAGGTTGTCTGCGTCCTCCCCCTCCTCCTGGACCTCTTCACTGCCGCTCTCCTCCTTAACACACGATGACTCGGATTCCTTCTTGACCGCCGCCTTACTGAATTCATATTCTGGTTCATGGTCAGACTCCGGCTCATCCTTAATGTTTATATTTCCTGGTTCAAGGTTAACCTCTGACTTGGATGTGTCAGTTCCAGTGTTAGTGTCTAAAAAGCTTGATGTGCCACCATTGTGTTCCTCACTGATGGCATGTGAATCTGGTTCCTCTTTGATTTGGATGTTAGGATCAACTCCATTAGTGTGAGATTCATTGGCGACTTCCTCTTCTTTACCATCCAGCTGTAATTCAGATTCAGTCTTAATTATGATCAGGTCACCGCGTTTTTTAACTCCCTTTGCTTTGCTGAGCAAAGATTTCTTTTTAACAGACTTGATCTTCATGTTGCCACCATTAGGCTTTCTTCTCTTCTGTATGCTGTAGACCAAAGGGACACACTGGTGAGATGGGTACGAAGTTTGAAGCTACACAGTGCAAATTCAGCAAGAAACCAAAACAAGCATTAATGATATCGGTGTTGGTGATCTTGCTCACAGCTAGCAACATAGCTAAACACAAAAGTGGCTAGCTAGCTGTACGTTACTAACGCTAGTATTCGCATATTGGCAGCAATGCTGTCACCGTGGATCCTTTGCTGCAGCTTTCTTACATGCAGCTGTCACTGTCACTCATTCAGTTTTTATCGGTAAAGAAGACAGGACCTACCTTTGTGAGTGAAGCGCCTTTTGACTGGATCTAGATGCTAGGCGGCTAGCTACATAGCTTGCATGGGCTAAGATAACACCGGAAGAGCAATGCAGTTCCCGTGGCCAACCAGCTGAGCTGATTAGTAATCAGGTTACGACCCAAAGCATCAGAAATATACTGATGGTCATGACCCGGACAACGAATCCACCTTCAGTCCAACAAGGTTTATCACACCTTGGTACAAAATTATGATATTAAATTGTGCGTTTTTAAGAAATACACACTGACCAGGCAATAACACCTGAGATAGCTGTCTGACTTGCTATACAGCACTCTTCTAATACCTGGATTCAATAATAGTGTTGGAAGCAGCAAAGTAATGGTCATGCAGTGTATAAATGCATTCACATGATTACTGCACATGATTTATTCCTCTGGAAGATATCAAGAAATGCCATGTTCCACAGACTTTATTTTCGCCAACTCATCACCAGGACAGAGAATCTTCAGGCATAAACAATCTTCTGTACAACACTGTTCCCTTCTTTGAAAACAAAAACAAACAGCAAAAGAAAGTTATGTACAAAAAAAAGAAAGCGTGTTAAAAAAACAAAAAAACAAAACAAAAACAAACAAACAAAAAAGATACGAGACAAAACAAAACAGTATTAACGCTTATTCGTGGAGGGCTGCTATAAATAGTGACAGTATTAATTTGAACTTTATTTTGCTTGACTAAGCTGTGAATATACAGTTCAGGAGAACATTTGTCATGATTTATTTTTTTCTGTGATAAGAATCCAGTAGCACCATTCTGAGTTTCTCCATGACACTGTATGCCATCCATACACGAATAATTGAGCCCATTGCCTCCATGCAGTGCAAAAAAGAAAACAAAGAGAAATACAAAAAAAAAAATACTAAAAAGTAATTTAGGCTCCTTGAAAATGAAAATGCTTGAGAGTCTTTTTCTTTCATACGTCTCTCACCAGGAGAATACAACTTTCAGCTTCAACTGTCTCGTTCCATACAATATCGTTCATTTCATTATCGTTCAACAGAGTAACAATTTCCATATTGTTTTTTGTCCAACTGACTGTCACATGACCAATTATATATATATTTTTAATCAAACTGTAGATCTGATTGGCTGATACAATCATCCAAGCAGGCGAGTTGCCTGAAAATAGCAGTCCAGCAAAACTAGCCAAACATAAACATACATTTCATATCAAGAAAATGTAATTAAATGTTCCAAAATTATAGATCAGTCCTTCATTCCGCTGATGGGTTCTATGGATGAGCACTGAGCCTGTTATGTTATTAAATTAAAATACTGTCCGGAATTGAAAACAGATATTGAAGATGTTATCCTTCATTTGTTGCGAAGACAATTCATAAAGCAAAATGTAAAATGTGTTATTCTTCTTATTCAGTCTTTCATAAGCTGCACCACACAATTCCATAACACAAGTGTTAAGTGTGAGCCTGTTGACTCACAGACAAGGCAAGATGTAGTGAAGGCAGATGAGCAGAAAAACAAATACAACATCAACCATGTAACAGGGCAGGTGAATATGCAAAAATATACTCAGAGCTTTGAGTCAGTTTAACATAAACATGTAGCTTAGAAGCCTGCCATATACTGAGACACAATTATAATCACTCATATCTACTATGATATAAAAACCATCTCACAAGCAACTTTGAGTTTTTTTTTTTACCTACGCTGACAATCAAAATCTTGCACGTTAGGCTGAACTAATTTCAACGTCTCTTGTTCTCAACGGCAATTTTGATTGTCACTTTCTGGGGTATAAAGCACATGTTGGTTCCAGAGTAAGCAGATTTCTTCCTCTCCACCTCCATTGGTCAATGCAAAAAAAGACAGTCCAGCTGAAGTCTTTGTGTGTGACTGGCTGTCAGGAGTGCTCATACCTCTTGTAGTGATCACAGACGGGATGCCACATTGTTTAGTTGATACGTATAGCGGTTGTAGTGCATTCTAGAGACAGCTGGCTTGGTCATGTGAAGCATTGAAATACAGTATAGCAATACATAATACAATAAACGACACTCAGTAATTAATTATACAGTGTATGTACAACTCTGTTCGTAATGCTGATCTGACTGTTCATAATGCTGACTGTAACTGGCTATGACATGAGTTTTTCTTTGACTTGCAGCTATGCTTCTTTCAAAAAATTAATTTATTGTCTATCAGCCTTCTCTTCTTCCATTTGCGTCGTTAGTTTGTCCCTCTACATAGCCATAGTGGTGAGGTGTTGATGACCTAGCAGCCCCTTGCGCCCTGCACCGCCCCCTGGGTGCCCTCCTCCATTGCCGTGGCCACAATATTCCTGCAGGTTCTGGCGCAACGTAACGAGTGCAGAGCCCAGACAGGCACGGTTCGGGGCCAAGATGCCCCCAGGCAGCTGGATGAGGACGGTGGCCACCCCAGCCATGCCGTCGTCCGTGGGCTCCAGGGTGATGGGCCCCACCTTGAAGGAGGAATAGGAGAAGCCCATGAGCTGTGAGAGGAATGGGTCGGAGCGGCAGAAGTGCTGGTAGCCACTGTGTGTCGATGGGTGGTGATGGTGCGAGGCTGGGGTGCCAGCAGTGGTGCTGGCATAGTGGTGGGTGTTCAGGTAGTGCAGGGGCAGGTGCTGGCCGCTGTTGCCTCCTCCACCCAGGGTCAGGTGATGGTGGTGGTGGGCGGTGGGTCCGGATCCCGGGTCGTGTTTGTAGGAGACAGCGCCCGCTCTGCCCCTCTGGCCCACCACCACACCGCCTAGCTTGCTTGTGCGGGCGTGGGCAAGCGACACGGTGCTGCCTCCCCCTCCGCCAGCTGTTGGCAGGTAGATGAGCTGAGGCTCCTCGGGCTCCAGGTAGACGGTGAGTTTGGCGAAGGGCCGAGACGCCATCTTGGTCATCTCCTGGATGTGCCGGCGCTGCTCCCGACGGAAGTCCAGGAACTGCTTAACCTTCCAGAGGAGGACGCAGACGGACAGGAAGAGGAAGAAGCAGGAGAAGAAAACAGAGAAGAAGACGAAGAGATCGATATGGGCTTGGTCCTGGCGCAGAAACAGCAGGCCCTGGGACTCGCCCAGTCTCTCCTCGGTTCCCACCCCTCTCAGGGCGATATAGAAGCGGCTGGATTTCAGGGAGTGCACCTCGTGGGGGAAGGTGATCACCACACGATCCCGAACGCCACGGACGATCAGCACCGTCTGGGGTTTCCACACAGTGATGTAGGAGATGAGTCCCTCAGCCCGCTCCTCCCTAACTTCTCTCTCTGCCCCTGGGGGTTTGGCCTGCAGCTGCAAGGGGTTGCTAGAGAGCATGGGACCCCCGAGACCGGACGAGGCGTTGGCAAAGAACTTTATTGGGGAAGGAGGCGACTCCTTGTCTGCCCCAGTCGCCGTTCCCCGAGCCGCCGACTCCTCCTCGATCTTTATGGTGTGAATGCCCGTTTGGCGGTCCACATCCACAATGAAGGTGTCATGAGAGTTGGACACATACACTTCCACCTCACCAAAGGTCACATCAATTGTGACACGGATGTCCACGTTGGTGAACTTTGGCTGGGCAGCGAAGAAGACAGTGCGCCCCTTGGGCAGATTGCGGATGGTGGGGTCATGGAAGCAGTTGGTCTGGGACGTGGGGTCAAAGCAGCACTCACTATCCACATTGAACTGGCGGTAGCACTGACGCCCGTTCACCGGTGTGCCATTGAAGGAGTCTTTGCACTTGGCACACTAAAAGGGAATTTGATAGTAACAGAGCAAAACATGAATATAGTTTGAGCAAATACCACATGTGAGTGAAAAACAACAACATGCTCACAGGTCAAAAGGCTACTTGGGTGTGAAAAAGCTGTGAAATCAAAACAGAAAATAACACTGCGTTCACATCTTCATGCTTCACTGGTTTGATGGAGACCGATGGAGATTCCAATAGAGGATGTTTGACGGACAGTAACAGATTGGTGCCCTATACAGATTTTTCCAAACTCTGCATTGTTAATGGAGCATCACAATAGCTGGTAGTAACATAAAGATAAGCACTGGTGCGTGTTACAGAAAATCTTAAACTCTCTCCAGTATATAATATATAAGTCAACAGAAAGTATTTTTAATATGTTTTCATAACAAAACATTTATCATATTGGTTGACAGTGGTAATGTTATTATTTTTTTCTATTTTCATTTTTCAAATCATGAGAAAGTAGGAATAAAACATTTTCCCTCCAGAATGAAGGGTGTCTTTCTGCTAATTTGGAAAAAGCCAGCCCAAAAAAAAGACTTTTTTGGGCTAAACTTCGCAAATGCAACATAGCGAGTACCAAGCTTTCCTCCATGTTTGTCAAGTTCTGTGACTCCTGTCAGAGCGACCACACTGGTACGTTGTTCTGGGGGTGGGAGATTGAGTTGCGGATGACACTACACTAGAACAACACAGGAAGATATGAAGCAGCAAAACAACATTTAAGCTTACTTAATTCTGAACCTTTTCTCTATTTTCAATTCTTGTCTGTATATGCAGAAAAAGGACATGCAAAAATGTTTGGCCACACAGGCCGCTTTGTGTGTGCAGGCAAACAGCACATTAAAATATTCTCAAAATTCTTATGCCACGCTTGATGGAATAAATTAGTTCCAGGATGTGTTTACCTGTTGTCTGTAGCAGTCTTTCCGGTCACTCTGAGGGCTGCTGAGGCAGGAGGAGGTCTCCGTGTTGTTCTGGCAGGGGCAACCTGTCCCATCGTGTTCATTACAGGTATCTGCATGGCCATTACACTGACACCTGCAGGACAGAGGGGCAAAACTGAGCACGAGTAATGATCTGATTCTACTCAGTAATGCTCTGAGTAATGATCTTTTACTTAAAAAAAACAGACTAGTAAACAGCTAATAATGCATGTATGCAAATCTGTGCATTCTTATCTATGTCTGTAAATGTAATGTATTTAATACATTGTGAGCAGTTATTTACATCACACATCTGCAAACCTTTCTGTATATGTGTATGGTCTTCTGTAGACCTGTTAATGTGAATACGATGCACATTTTGGAAATCCTGTCATGTATAATATACATTTATTTATCTTAATATTTTCTCATTTGTTTTATATTGCATGTATCGTCATATTTATTATTTATTTTTTTTTAGAATTTTCATTTCTTTTCATACTGTACATACTTCATATTCTTTATACATTTTCATAATACTGCTCCACTGACCCAATTTCCCGCAGCGATCAAAAACCAAAGTTAAACTTAAAGTAGTTTAGGATATAACATATCAATATAATACGATCGAATCGTGTTTTCTCAATTGCAGAGATCTAACATTCAAGTGTCAAAAAGACAGAAAATCTTTGCTTTTCTGCCGTGTCTCACATGCCTCTTGGTATCAGATTTTTTTCAGTAGGGAAATTGTCCAATAACAGCACCCTATTACTGACTGATACTGACCCAAAATCCAATACCAGTATCAGTTTTGGTGCATCCCAAGCTAAACTACAGTATATCAATAGTAGAACTTCTACACATTGCTCATCAACTCAACTGACGGTTTCATAGCATGGAAATTCAGCGCAAACATCACTCACTTCTCACACTTCCCCTGCAGTAGGAAGTAGCCGCTGAGGCAGCTTTCACACTTGTCTCCAACACTATTGTTCTGGCAACTCACACACACCGCATTCTCTTCTGTGGGACCCTCCGATACCCAGTTCTGAATCTGATAGGGAAAAAGAAACACGGACACCCAAAACTCAATAAAGGAGCCAGAACAGAGGTTGTGCTCTAATAATTGCCATCTTTACAAGACCAAGAAGACTTGCTGGCATATTGGTATTCACTTATAATCAGGAAAAGCTTATGGGAGTCAAACTACAGGTCCCTACTCAAAGTACACACTATCTAAGATGCCAAGCACTTACGCTGACGGAGTCCAGAGGGTAGAGCCGTAGATTCTCAAGGGCTTTCTTATGTTCATCCCGGGAGAGACACACAGCGCTGTTACCTCTGCAAAACTCTCGACATGGACGACAAGTCCCCCCACCCTTGGCAGAGCCCACAAACAGAGGCTTGCACTTCTCGCAATGCTTGCCCTGGAATTGTGGGAAGAACAATTACAGTCTGTACATCAGATTATGCACCAGTGAATGAATCAAAAATGTCTAAGAATGTAAGTATGTGTGTATGTCTCTGAGTGTGAGTGTGTGTTAGGGCTGGGCGATATTGACAAAATCAAATATCACAATATTTTACACCAAATACCTTGATATCAATAATGTGACAATATTTTGGGGGAATCATAAGATATTTACACAAGAAAAATTTGATAATTAGTAATGAGCATTAGTAATGAGTAATATGTAATCAGTAATAGTAATATGGATATGATGAGCAGGTAAAGCCAATCATTGTTCATTTTACTCAGCCAGAACAGGCTAATAAATTACTGTAACGCAGCTTTTTAGACCAGGAAGAAGTACCATTTAAGTTCACAAGTTTCACAATATAACAATAACCAAGATCCCAGACGATATCTAGTCTCATATCACAATATCGATATTATACGATATATCGCCCAGCCCTAGTGTGTGTGCATTTTCTCCAACGACTCACTATGGTGTTATTGTGGCACTCTAGGCAAACGTCCGGTTTGTTAACACCAGCACAGTTGCTGTGTTTGTTGCAGCTGCACTGAGAAGAGCAGTTTTCCCCCACAAAGCCAAAGTGACACTGACACACTCCTGGAGACACACACGTCCCGTTCACACAGCCTTGTGCACACACCGGCTCACACTGGCCAGAAACACTGGAAAGAAAAAACAAACAGAAAGCAGAGCATGGGTAAAACTTAAAACTTCTCCAGGTATTGTGATAGACGATAAATCCTTTAAATAAATGATTCCCTTCACATCTTCACATCTTTTTCAACAATCCTGATGTATTCAGTACCTATGTCACGATAACTGAATGGAAATATCGATCTTAGCCTTTTAAAGGAGCTGACCGGCGACCTCACCTGCTGAGTATGTAACCGTGTTTGCAGGTGCAGTGGTAGCCCTGGGGCAGGTCATGGCAGTCCTGGGTGCTGTTGCAGTGGTGATGGCCGTTAGCGCACTCGTCCTCCTCGGGACAGTGGAGGAAAGACCAGCTGCTGTTCCTCAGCGGGCAAACCCCCTCGCTCACACCTGGGAGAGACAAGGATGGAGGGAGGCGAGCGAAAACAATTATGTGAATTCAACATTGGACTATTTACACCCTACGTTCCTCAACACCTCCTTGGTCCAGTCAGTGTCAGTGATTCAGAGCTATTTCTCACCATCGAGTCCACCCTGCAGGCAGCGTCCAGCCCCATTCCCCCCTCGGGCAGCACACCAGCCACACTGAGGCCTGGCGATACACTGGGAGCACTGGGTGAGCTGGGAGCACTGGGGGGAGCAGGAGTCCCCTCCGGAGAGCAGACGACCGCACTGGCCCGCCTCGCACCGCAGAGGCACAAAAGACGGACTCATGCACTAGGGGAAAGGGAGAGAGGTTGACGTTTCAGTGAGATGCTTTTATTTTGAAAACACCAAATAATCTGTAAAGCTCAAGGATACCAGCCTTACCTGCTGTAGAGCCATGCTCCACACACAGTGCTGCCAGCCCCCATCAGAGCCTCGGGAGCCCAGACAGAGGCTGCAGTTATGGAGGGTGTGGCAGGGGGGAGGGCATGGCAGAGGGGGAGATGACTCCACCTGCATGGGGGAGACGTTGAGCAGGGCATAGCTGAAACACGTCCAGTCGTAGGTGGGGTTCACGCTCAAGATGCGCCTGGTCTCGCCTGCAGGAATCGCAACACAGTTAAGCGATTAAAAACAGGCCAGGGTTGTTAATCAGTCATAAGAAAAACCCCTCATGAGAAAAAAACCCTCATGAGAAATCAAAACCTTGAATGTAGATTTACCAAAACTCAGCTGCAACTTATAAGACACTTGATTTTTATAAGGGTTTCACAGTTCTGGCAAAAACCAGGTAATTCTGCTAGATGATGTGATCACAATTATTAAACACATTAGTCTTAATGATCTGAGGAACCACATTATTTTACCTCAGTTTTTGTATCTTACATCAACATCTTGATTATTTTCAACTACAGTGAATGTTCTAAATTAAATTAAATGTTTCAGTCTTACCAATGTTCCAATATTCAACAATTATTCATTTTGAAAAATAAAAAATACATACACATACAGTACATACAACTAGGTTGACAATTAAGAGAGCCTTTTTGTTTTGTAGTGAATTCAGAATTTCTTCCATCGCCCGTACCTGTGCGTTTGAACTGGCGGGTCCACATGCATTTCCCCGAGGCGGTGCATTTGGGGCAGTCAGAAGCCTCACAGCTGGTCTCAGTGCAGTTGCTGGACAGGAAGATCTCTCTCTGGTTGATCCTGCAGTCGTGTTCAGACGTGCAGCTGACGGAGCTGCTGATACAGGCCCCCTCTGGACAGTTGGTGCACCACTTACACTGCAGGGCAGGCTGGAAGATTCAGTCAAGAGTAGATTTTACAAACAGCTCGTATCTGTCTCTCTTTGAGCTGATGGCGGTGTTGGATGGTGCGTTGTACGTTACCTGTGATGGGCTGGAGAATGTCCGAGGGTGTCGGGCCAAGCATTCGCTGCAAGTCTTCAGTCTGCGACACTGATCTGGCTGACGAGGAGTGGGGGAGCAGGGAGACAGCCCAGTGGAACAGCCCATTCTGACGGAGACAGAGGGAGAGAGTAGTTATTATATTGAGTAGATGTACTGTATATGATCTCCAGCTCAGGAACATAGTATGCAGTTATTGAGATGGTTTAATCCAGATGTGGTACCTCTCAGCAGTATCGGAGGAGGCACAGGTGCCTCTACACCAGACGCAGCTGCCTGTGGTGGTGTTGCAGGCCTCTGGTGTGGGCAGCAGGGCGCAGGGGTCAGAGGGCACGGTCAGGGTTAGGAGTCGGCCCAGCGTGACCCCATTGAAGCCGCCTGACAGGAAGAGACGGCTGCCCCAGCTTGTCATGGCAAGACACACTGAACGGTTAACGGGTTCGCCCACAGCTGAAGCTGAGAGAGAGAGAGGAAGAGAAAAGAAAGAAATGAGTAGTTAAGTTATTGAGCCAAAATGACTTCACCTTAATTGGAGCCGCAGAGAGACATTAAGACAGCCACCTGGTTGTATCCAGGTGTTACAGTTGATCTGGTAGAGAGACACCGAGTTACTGTAGTCCTCCTCTTCTGTCCTCCCTCCAACAATGACCATGGTGTCTTTGATCAGGGCTGCAGCATGGAAGAAACGTGATAGGGGCTGGAGAGAAAAGATGACGATACAGCAAGAATAGATATGTTATCTTTATGCAGTAGACCAATATAGAACTGGTTGGCTTGTCTAATGTATTGCCCTGTGAAAGGGCTGACAGGCCGGCTGAGGCTGGGCTCATACCTTATTACCCTGTGAGGGGACCAGCAGAGACCAGGTGAGGTTGGGGTAATACAGACTGTAGAGCTCTCCTGAAGGCTCCACAGTCTCCACATGGAAACGGTAGCCTCCGAAGATATAGACAGCATCAGTCTGCTCATGGTACACTGCTGAATGGCCATATAAACCTGAATTGAGAACAAAAATGGACAGTAGTCAGTTTGGAGTGCAACAACAAGTCAGAGTTTGCTATGGATCAAATACTACAGCATGTCTACGTCAGTAAGTATGTATGTATGCATCTATCGTATGTATTTGTTTATCTGTCCATCTATCTATCTGCCCATCCATCCATCCATCAAAACACCATGGTCTACAATTAAGATGGCATTAGTACTTATGTGTAGTCCAAACTTAGGTGGTTCATTAGCCAGTCAGTTTTCCACCAAGTAAAAACTATGTTACAACTCTTAGCAAGCAAAGGGCCACATGGTTCTTCAAGACCTGTAGGTGGAGTGCCGGTATGGGGGGCAACAGTCCAGTTTCCAGTCTGAGGGCTGAACTCCAGCAGGTGGTGGTTGAAGCCGTTCTCTGGAGAGTAACCTCCTATCAGCAGCACAGAAGAGTCTCGACGCACCGTCAGAGTGTGGCCTGCCACCGGGGGCAGCACTGAACTCTGTCAGAGGAAGAAGACAATTAAATTGGTTAGAGATAGTTCAATTTCAGTTCAATAGATACTGCCAATGTTTTCTATTTCCATGATAGAATTAATCCAAACCTTGTATTCTCTCCAGACTAAACTACTGAGATTGAGACTCCAGGTATCCATGGCAACACCGTTTTGAGTAACCCCGCCCACCACCAGCATGAAGTTGTGACTGGCTCCTTGAGACTCATGACTGGTCAACAGGGCAGAAGCATGGTGATAGCGAGGGCTGGGAGCAGAACCCTCTTCCACTGAGCTTGTCAACATTTGGGTCCAACGCCCCTCTGACACAGAATATCTAAACCAACCAATCACCAGAAGGAGAGACGTTATTACAAAAATATATACATTTCACAGCCACAATACTATTCAGAACTGGACTTTTACCGTGTCCTGGACAGTTACAATCCAGGTCACACTCTCCTACCTGTAGACATTTCCCAGGATGCCCTCTGATAAAGAGAGTCCTCCATACATCCAGAGGTTCCCCTGTGGTCCAGACACCAGAGAGTGGCCCATCCTGTGGAGGAACCTGTGGGCCTGGTTCTGTGGAGCAAGAGTAAAAGTTACTCTAATGTTGGAGTTCACATATTAAATGTTCAAAACAACATTCATATGAAGTGTGTCTGTGTTATATTGTGTATTCTGTGGTTGTGAAAGTGGTATGTATTCTGTGGTCATGAAACTTTTTCAATGTGTGATTTTTTCCATGTGTATGTGTAGCTACATTCTGCTCCTACCACTGTAAGCTGTGTGTCCAGCAGTGTTTCCCAGACCAGGCTGCTGGAGTCCAGAGCAGCAGAACAGTCTGAGCCGGCCCAGCCGTCTGAGCACAGACAAACTCCCAGAGACTGCGACAAACAAAACATGTGGATTAGTGATCTAGACATTGGGAAAAGGTACCCTCAGTTTTCTTATACATTTTTTTTTTTATTTCAAAAGTCCATACTTGACTTCCAGACCTGAATTTCTTGAATTGGAAGAATCTGGTCAGTGTTCAATATAGGGCTGAACGATATTGACAAAAAAAAATCTAATTACGATTATTTTATAGAGACGTTACTCTCTGTTAAGGAATGAATTGCAGCCTCTGCCATTTGGAAATTGCAGAAGTTCATATTGCGATTTAGATTTTTTTATTTTTTTCATTAATTGCTCAGTTCTAGTTCAGTATGATATGTGCTTATAATGGCTGGGTAATATGACGATCAGCAACACCCATCATTCTACAGCTGAACATTATTTTATTGCTGAAGATTATTCTGAACACATATCACAATATGGCAGAGGGTCTACAATTTGTGTATTGACACTGAACAATATTTTCTCACAATTTTCCAGAATTCCCAAAAACTTCCAGGCCTGGATATTATGAAATTAATTTTCCATATTTTACCAGACAAGGACCCCCGTGCCCCAAGAGGAACTTAGGTAAAGTTGGAAAATGAAAACTTCTCATTATAAATTGTCACCACTTACTATATTACAAGATCCTCTTCCCTCTGCTAGTCCACAGTCCTGGGGACAGATGGGCCGGTCACAGTGGGGTCCTCCGTAACCCTGGGGGCACTGGCACAGCCCTCCGTGGCACTGGGCCCCACCCTGGCACACTGGTGACCCCTCTTCACCCCCGTCTGTGCTCTGCCGACACCGCCGCACCCAGAAAGAAGCATTGAAGCCCTGGGGTCTGTTTGAGGAGACGTTGGCTTCAAAGTAGACCGAGATCACACCTGGTGGTAAAAAAGGAGAACAGAGTGTTGTAAAATGATTTGTTTTATTTTATGTTGTTCTTCTGTCAAAATGTTTATTAGTGAATAAACAAGATGAGCCAGTGCCACAGATTTAAGTAAGGCATCAAGGGATACCTGAGGTGGCCTCCACAGTGATAGGCTGAGCCCTTGTGGTGCCACAAAATGCTCCAATGAGGTTGTGGTCTGAATGTACAACTCCGTTGCCCAGGAAACGAGGAAGGCCGTCAAACACATAGACATAGGAGCTCTGCAGAATAAACCGTAAAGAAGGTAAGGGGAAGTGTTATGGGAATACTGATGCAATTTGATGCCATAGCAAAGCAAACATGTATATGCTCATATGTGTGTGTGCATGTGTGTGAATGATTATGTAAAATTAGTACTCACAGTACACTGTGTGTGGGAGTCTGGGTGTAGAGTGAGAGCCACAGGGGGACACAGCTGTCTGGGCAGACAGGGTGCCAGGTTCTCAGTCACAGACAGGACCCACAGACAATGAGAGAGGCCTCCTTTCCCCCCAGTGCCACCTCGCCACCCCAGAGAAGAGGAGAGGGGCAGGGGGGAGGAGGAGGTGGAGGAGAGCAGCACAGAACGACCCTGGCACTGGCGGAAGCATGTGCCATTGTTGCTGAGGAAAAGAAAAAGATGTCATGATAGACAAGTTGTGATAACAGATCCGAATATAAAAATCAACGAAAGATGATTCCACCATTTTTAAACTCTACTTTCATCAACATCTCACTCTAATCTCCACTCCTTAATCTAAGATTACTTTCGATCAGTGCACATAAAGACAAAAAACTGAAAAGACATGAGTTTTATCCTTACCTGGGGTCTCCGTAGTAACCGGGCAGACAGGACTCGCAGTGTGGTCCCTGCGTGTTGTGTGTGCAGTAGCACTGGCCTGTCTGATTGTGACAGTAGCCCTGGAGCGGGTCCCCGTGTCCGTTACACTCGCAGGGCACACAGCCACTGCCGTCAGCCAGGGCTGAACCAAAGCTGCCTGGACGGCAGTGCTCACAGTGGGGGCCTGTGGTCCAGTCTGAGAGGGTGAAGAAGACAGAACAAGATGGGCAAAGGAAGCATTAGGGAGCTATAGAATTTATCAATGCATATAATCTAACTCTCAACTAAATGGAGCTCTAGGACTGTGGTTGTATTGTGCAGCTCCCAGTTGTGAACATGTGTTTTAATCTAAAGGCTAGGTCACACTAGACAGTCTAAGCCTGAGTGGACCATCCCGACTAATAGGGTGAGTTGGGGCTGGGGAGGGGGGTGGCACTCAGGCTAAACAGTCAGCGCTGATTATCCTGTGGTGTGAATGGGCTCAACATCAAAATAAGGGAGAAGCCGCACATGCACAACTCCAATGCAAAAGTTTTAATTTAATCGACCTTTCGGCACGTAATGCCTTCTTCAGGATTCAAAAAACAGAATGGGCTAAACAACATCTAGACCAGTCAGAAGCCAACAATATTTTTTCAAATGTGTTTGATTTCATCTGGCTGGGCTCATGTGGTGTGAAGCGTCCCAAGGCTCTCCAAGTCTGAAATCTGACACCGAACCTGGGAACAGCCAATGGGATTTTAAGTGAATGAACCAAAAGAGAAGTCACTGTTAACAACAACTCCAACTTACATATATAGTTTACATCAGTAATATTCCCAACTCCACTTGTTCCGCAACATAAGTTGTGATACAATTTTATTTGGATGAATGAATCTCATATAAAATGGTATAAAATGGCTTTGTGCCTGGATCAGTCCACGTTAGTATGCAATTCCAAATTCAGTTATAAAATTGTTTATCAATGTTATCCTTGTAATGTAGCTTCAAAATATATTTGTAATGTAAATGTAAACTGTAGCTGCAGCAAGAAATGATAGAATACAATATGACTGAGAACGAGCTATTGAAACCAGGCCATCCGAATCCATCTATTTATATCTCACCCTGGCATTGGTCACAGATCCCTGGAGCAGTAATACAGGTGGAGTGAAAGTTGCAGCCACAGTCCACATCACACTCAACACCACTCAGAACCAGAGTGGATGGGTCGGACGTCCAGCCCAGGGAACATTCACACTCAAAACGCGGACTGCCGCTACACTGGCCCTCGCGACACTCATTGTAACAGCTGCGGGAGGGAAAAAACAAAATTAATGTGTTAATTCAAAATGTCACTTTTCATTCTCCTAGGCCTAAAAATGCAATCCAGACAGACAGATAGGGAAAGAGTGAAGAAGACAGATTAAGAGAGCTAGAGTGGAGGGTTGAATCAAAAAAGGAACACATTTTAAGACAGGACTCTTACGTCTAGAGCTGCAACGATTAATCGATTAATTGTCAACTATTAAATTAATCGCCAACTATTTTGATAAACGATTAATTGGTTTGAGTAATTTTTTAAGAAAAATAAGTCAAAATTATCTGATTCCAGCTTCTTAAATGTGAATATTTTCTGGTTTCTTTACTCCTCTATGACAGTAAACTGAATATCTTTGGGTTGTGGACAAAACAAGACATTTGAGGACGTCATCTTGGGCTTTGGGAAACACTGATCGACATTTTTCACCATTTTCTGACATTTTATAGACCAAACAACGGTAACACTTTATAATAACCATCATTAATAAATGGTAAATTGATAGTTAATTAAACTTTAGTTAATAGTTATTTTACTGTTAACAAACACTGAAATGATCATTAATAATGTTTACTAATTATTAGTAATGCTATAATTTATGTTATTTTATCATTAGTTTGTGTAATATAAAATCATTTGTTTATAAATTATATATTGTATCATAGCTTCGGTAAAACGGGTAAAAAGCTATGATACAATATATAATTTATAAACAAATGATTTTATATTACACAAACGAAAGATAAAATAACATAAATTATAGCATTACTAATAATTAGTAAACATTATTAATGATCATTTCATTGTTTGTTAACAGTAAAATAACTATTAACTAAAGTTTAATTAACTATCAATTTACCATTTATTAATGATGGTTATTATAAAGTGTTACCCAAACAACTAATCGATTAATCAAGAAAATAATCGACAGATTAATCGACAATGAAAATAATCGTTAGTTGCAGCCCTACTTACGTCTGGTTGCAGTGCAGAGTGCCATCCCCTGTGTATCCTCTCTCACAGTGGCACTCGTAGGAGGTGGGGGTGTTGACGCAGGTGGCGAAGAGGTGGCAGTTGTGGAGGCCCAGCCTGCACTCCTCCACATCAGGGCAGGTGGGGTAGGACCAGACGGCGTCTTGCTCCCCGTCGTCCAGGTGCTCCATCTCCATCTCCATTTCCATGGGCCGAGGGGGGGCTGAGGTCTGGGGCTCAGGGCTGGAGGAGCAGGACAAGGAGAGAGATGAAAGGTGGAGGCCACACAGGAGGGAAATCACCATGTGCCACATGTAAGGTGAACGAGTGACAGAGGGAACACTCACTGTAAATTGCAATTGTAAATTGGAATAACTGGACTTTGATGTATAGTTGTCCTGTTTGTGGAGTTGTGGTTGACTTGACTTATCATGGTCTATAGATTATGGGCATTAATGTAAATTTAAAACACCTTTTTTTTTGCAATAATCTGCTGATCCAATGGAGAAGTTCTCTTTTAGTTTGTCCTCTAGATTTGGTAGTGACTCCAGGGTATCTGCCAGTTTCAGAAAGCAAAACTTAAGAGTTTTTAAGAAGTTTTTTAAACACTACCTGGGATTGAATTTAAGACTAATTTAGCAACCAAAATAAAGAAACAAAAAGCTGTCCAAATGATTTATTTTCAATTGAATACAGCTAATGAATGTTTTGAAACTATAAACTAACTTTCTGGTTGAAGGACAGTCTCCCTACTCCCAGTTTACACCACCCCCAAGATTAAGTTAACATATAAAATATTACATTATCCACATAACATACAACAATAGCCCTAGTTTGGGAAAAAAGCCATATATTTACATTGCTGCAGTTTCACTAGAGCAGAGTGGTAAGAGTTTACTGGACGGTGTCATGAGTGGTATCTTACTTTGCAGCCCGTACTTCAGCCACAGCCACACTGCAGTTATACACAGAGGGGTCATCCATTCCTGCCCAGTCTCCTCTCAGACATCTGGGAAGAGAAAAAAAATGAGTATTCACACGAGTATTCACACATCAGTAATTCTACGATGTGATCAGGAACACAACAAACCAAGAGAGCAGTAATTGCCATTAGGAATGAATAGGAGTTTGTGTCCAAAAAAAATCAAATTACTGCAGACATCTGGGTAGAACGGGGGAAATAAATAAATAAAAGACAAACATAAGGATTCATTCATCAGTAATTTAATCAGTGGCTCTCTGGCAGAACTTACTTTCCAATGGTGGGATTGTTGTAGTCACCGCACCAGCCACACTGGAACGTGCGCAGGCAGTCTGTACAAGTGTTTAAAGCCGAGCACTGCTTACACTGGGGAACTGAATGGACACTGGAAGGTAGGAGAATTAAGAGACAGATTATTCGATTATTGATATGAGGTGAGTTTTATGGCTCTGACGAGCCAAAAATATAGAGTACACCACCAAATGTTTAACTTTTACCTTTTAATATTGTCTGTTCTTTGTCTTGTTATTTAATTGTGTGAATATTAATGTGAATGTAAGATGTGTTCAAGCTAAAGTCACCAAAAGAAACAGTTTATACCTGTCATACCAGTCCCTGCACTCTCCATAGGGGTACTTTGTGAGGTAGGCAGCAAAGTAGAAGCAGGCCTGGGCCGACTCGCACCATGCACACTGGCTGGAGTTAGACAGGCACTCACCACACGTCTTCCTCCTTTACAAGACAGAGAGATTAAGGAAGAGAAAGGACAACGAGGGTGTCAGGAGCTGTAGTTTCTTATTGAGAGCATGTTATATTAGCTGTAATTAACTGTTAACCACTGTATTAAAAAGTACAGTTTTACTACTCACTGGTTGCAGACTTTAGGACAGCCTCCTGGGTCACGAATGGATCCATCTAGCCTTCCCCGTCGGCTGCACTGGTAGTCACCTTTCTTGCTGGAGTTTATCTGCCACTCGCAGTATGGGTCCTGCAGGACAAAGTTAACTTAAGATACAAATGTATAGTGCATAATAGTACATAGTAGCATAATGCTAGACGATGTTAATAGTTTTCCTGGGTGTTATCTGTGATGTACCTGAGTGCAAGCGGAGCAGTCCCTGTACTCTTCACACAAGGTGCAGTGCTGTGGAGCCAACAGCAGATGGCGCTGTCCCCCTCCCTGCTCCTCAGGACAGGGCTCCAGGTCAGGACTGGCACGCAGCAGGCAGCGGGACAGGGACGGGCACCAGCCACAGGACTGGTCCGACAGACAGGCCAGGCAAGACATGTACCCCGAGCAGGAACCTGAGCGGTACGGCTCCAAGAACAGGAAGGAGATCTCCTACGTAGAAAAAACAAGAGCAAATTGAGGGAAAAAGAGAGGAAAGGAAATTCTGCTGTGAGTGAAATTCATTGTGGAAAAAATTTTAATGCAAAGAACACACTTTTTATGTGTTTTATTTATAAAGGTTTATATTTCATATGAACCTAAATGCAGCCATAAATGCTGTTGAATAATATGCATTCACTTCTCCACTGACAGTGCATTTGTCCTTGACAGGAGATGAACATTTTCTCAGTATACTGTAGGTTTAACTGTGCCAGTACTCACGCTCCCTCCAGGCAGAGCAGTTCTGTTCCAGATCAGGGCCATCTCACTGGTCTGTCCTGAGCCTGAGTTGTTCAGATAGCCCTCAGCCTGAACCAGGTAATGGTTGCCCCTGGTCAGGTTGGGGAACAGTCTACTCCCATCTGTGCGAGCCAGCAGCTTCAGCTCCTTCTCCTGCTGTGCCGCCCAGCGACCCACCACCTCCTATCATCCGAAAGGGGAAAGATGGACAGAGAATGAGACAGAGGGAAGAAAGAAATACCAGTGCAAAGTGGAGCTCAGTAAAATAGCAATGAACAACTACTGCTAACTAAATTAAAAAATCTATCCAATAAACAGAAAATGTATCAAAAGGCACAACCAACATGGATGTCGCCTTGCTGGCAATTATACACCGCTAAAGGTGGTGGTAATCTGAATCAAACACAGAATGTGAATCTAGACTGTACTAGAATTACAGAGCATGTGGGAGCTTGCTGATAAACAGTGGGTTATTTATCCTGAAACAATTACTCCTACGGGGAGGCAGGCTCTATAATAATCACAAATAATGCTATTCCACATGGGATAAAAATCACTGAATTATGGCAGTGAAAATTATATTACCTGACCTCCTCCAGTACAACCCCCCCCCCCCCCCCCCTAGTTCCAGATAAGCAATTTGCTTTAAAACAACTTTTATTGGATACACAATTAGACACAATTTACAGTGTTAGCATGCACTCCTCTCTCTCACCAGTTGGCTGGAATTGGGTCCTGGTGCCATGCGGGCCTCAAAGTGGAGCCTCTGGATGCGAGCCCACATGGAGACGGTCTCACTGGGAGGGGGCACAGGTGGAGGGGCCCCCCACAGTGGGTGGATGAAGCCCCTGAACTGCAGGGCTACGTCCATTTCTGTGGTGGGGCTAAGGATGATGGTGGTGCTGCGGAGGATGGACACCTGGCGAGGGGGTGAGGAGGATGGAGGATTGTGGAGGATGGATGGAAGTGGAAACACATCAACAGAAGCACTATTCTCTACAGACTGCTCTACAAGTTTGACAAACTACTTGAAAAGGAAGCCTCTCTATGAGCGCATTGCAAAACAAGAAGAGAAACAGAAACAACAAAATGAGAAGTGAGCAACAAAGTCAAGGCGTCAAGAGGGCAAGAGCATAAGATAGAAATTATCAATAAAAGAGAATCAATCATAATATTTGAGTTTGAGACCTGCAGTGGAGTCTAAGTGCCAAAGCAGGGTAGGAGGAAGGAAGGAGGGGTAAGTATATGCAGAGGGGGGGTAGTAGTAACAGAGTACAGTTACAGCTTGAGATTTGGACTCCGTACCTTGTCAGGCTGGGAGTCGTTGCGGGGGTGCTGGAAGGTGAGCAGGTGCAGTCCCGGGACATAGTTCTCGGTGCGACAGGAGTGGAGGGAGGTTAGGAAACGGGTACGCTCCCCCCACCAGCCGTACGCCCCTGAGATCTGGTCCACACGGCACGCACTTCGCTCTGCGAGACCGAGAGGGAGAGGTCAGTACACAAAGAACACACCTGACCTCTTATAATCTCATAATACAGCAGTTTCCTACAATGCACTACTGTACTGGAACCAGTGCAATCAATGCATCTTGTTTGGGGTGCATTCAAAAGGAGTGAAACAAGATGACCTGATTGCACCCGAGAACGTATGTAATTGGAGAGGTGACTCAAATCGTGGTCTGAGCAGCCTGTCCGATTTCAGCTGAGCGCAGTCAAGTCATCGAGTTTCACCTCTGAAAAGCGCCCAAAATGGGTCTAGTCCCTCCCATGTCAACTCCCAACTTCTTTTGTTTTAAGTTTGCAGCACAGCCCCTCTCTTTTCTGCCCTCCTTTCTTCCTCCCTGGGTCTCACCTGACACCGGTAGGCAAGACTCGTTCTGGACACACCAGCCGAAGTCACCGGGGGCGCGCGCCAGAGAGGCTGGAGTGCCACTGAACACGAGACAGGACTGACAGTCAGACAGGAAGCGTGCCAGGCCCAGGCACCCGGTGCTGCCACACTGTGGACACACAACTGTGGTTACCAATGGCAACGGTAATCTCTACACACAGACATTCATACTGAAACAGAGTAGAAACATTTTTTGGGTGCCTGGCATTATGGGAATGGATATATTAATAGCACATTTTAAATTTTACTAACAATTATATATTATGCATCTGTATAAAGTGAGGCAGAGCTGGGGGAAGTGTTACCGGATTAGTGGGCTGGTATTCCCGACAACGGCCTTCACACCAGCTGCATTCTGGGTTCTTTAGGCACATGCTTTCATCTGGCGCCTCAGCACAAACAGCATCCTGACAAAAGCATCACACACACATACACACACTATTGCAATGTGCACTTCAACTTATCTCTAATCCTTGTTTATTCTTCCCAACCACATTTCGTTATCCCCTCTCCCATGAGTCCTTACACGCTGTGGACCATTTTGCCAAACTCCCCGGTGACAGGACTTCCTGTGCCCTCGCTCCATGACTTTTCTTCACTCACCCGGTCTCCTGGGTCGCTGCTGACGAACAGCGGAACTTTGTAAGCCACCAGGTCTCCACGGGCAACGCCACTGTAACCCCCAGCAACCAGCAATACTCGTCCCTCCATCACAGCAGCAACGTGCGAGTAACGGCCCCTCACCGCCTCCCCTCCTGAGAAAAATGTAGACAAATTTGTATGTAGCGTATGCGTGCAAGTGACAAAGTGCAAGAGAATGAACAAGTTATTGATGAAAACAGTGTGTGTGTGTGTGTGTGTGTGTGAGAGAAAGTGTGTGACACAGAGTGGTTACGGAAGTCAGTGTCTACAGGAACTCACTGTGTGACAAGCTCTCCCCAGCGGACACCCATTGGTGACAGCCCAGATGGTAAAAGAAGATCTCCTCGTCATAGCACTTCTCCTCTTGGTAGTGAATATGTACATTCCCCCCTGGGAGAGAGAGGCAGGAAGGAAAGAGATGGAGAGAAACAAAGAAATGTAAACGGGGCTGGATCGATCAAGACCCATCATGTCCGCTAATTTCTCTAGGGTCGCTCTGCTCACCGTAGACCACCATGTAATTTCCGATGACGGTGGCCGAGTGGAAGGCTCTCTCTCTGGGGCCGGTGGCTGGGAAACGGGAGCGGAAAGACGTCCAGAACCGCCGGTCCACATGGAATACGTCAGTGTTGTTCACCCTCACACTGAACCTTAGATGAAGTGGAGGGACAAAGTAAGTGAGAACAGCAGGTGCACTTTTAGTGAAATCTGTCAGTGAAGATGCTGTATCTTTATTTGTTGCAACATTCTCAATATGTTGGTAACTGCTTGTATTATCTTCAATACTCTCTACCCATTCTATTTTTCTCTATATCTTATTCTGGGCTGCTGCAGTTACTTCATTCAAGTTTTATCTGATCTAATTGCAATTTTTTTTTCTAATTCACTTTACGTGTACAATGGCAATATCACATATGCACTCTTCAAACAAGCAAATATAGACATGCCCCATAAATAGCCAGCAAGCTGTTCCCTCCATCATTAACAACCAGCAATAGAAACACACCCTCTTACACTAATGCCAAATTCTGACACACAGACCTAATCTTCCCACGCTCCCCCTACCTGGACCTAGCTATGTGTGCGTGAGTGTGTATGCTCATGCATGAGTGTGGGTGTGTACCTGGCAGTGGTCGGCCTGTGGCCCCCGTAGACCAGCAGCATCCTGGAAGGGCTGTGGAACACCATGGAGTGGCCAGCGGTGGCCGGCGGCTTCCCCCCGGTGAACTGAACAGTCTCCCACAGCCCAGAGCCCTGCAGACCGAACCGATACAGAGAGGAGGAAAACATATCCTCCTCAGTGCGACCTAGGAAACAAGGAAGTAGGGAGGAAGAGGAAAGATGCTGTTTAGGTACTGTTTATCTCTCAAGGGATTAACTTGAGCCTATCTACCAAACTTTTTCATTATACAGACAAATAACCTAAATAGGCTGCTGGGTGACAATATTATGTGAAACGCACCTCCAAATACATATAGATAACTGTCCACTACAGCTGCTGCGTGATTGGCCAGTTTAGGAGCTCCGGGTGAATTTGATGAGCCAAGCTGCTGCCAGTCGTCCTGGACTGGGCGGTACATCCAGACATCACTGGCCAGAGCGCCGTTGGCTAGCTCTCCTCCAAAGATAACCATATTACCCTTCCATTCTACTGCTGTGTGGGAATGACGGGCCGTCTGATAAGGAGGAGGGAAAGAGAGTGTGAGACAAAAGGGGAGGGGAATTATAGGAAGTATATAACAATGAATAAGCGCAATTGTGTTCAAAATGAGATGCAAAAATAGAGTAGGAAGAAGCAAAAATGAGAAGAGGCAGGAAAAGATGCAAAACAGGGATGAAATTGAGAAGGAGATCAGACAGAGATCAGTCTGAGCGGAAAAAGTAAAGGATAGATCATTTCTGGAACAATACTTTAAAAAGTACAAACTTTTGTCACAGCTACATGATACATATTTTCAGTAGACTGTGTGTTTATATCATCACTTACAGGGGAGTGACCATAAGACCTGTTCTCCCATTGGTTGGACGTGAAGTTGTATTTGACCAGGTCACCTAGAGCTCTGTTCAGGTCAAAGCCTGGCGGGAAAAACAACAATCAAACATGCATCTTTGTCATTAAACAGCCTAAACACTATCACATACCAGAGACAACAAAAATAACTTGAATTTAGTCAAGTCTTCCATCTGGTCTACTAGATTATATTTGCAACGGTATCAAAATTCAATCATCTGAGCAAGGATCACAGTGAAACTATGTATTCGCAAATAAAAGGATGACCTACAGGCAGAAGAAACACCTGTTGATGTTTAGATTGGTTGACATCTAAATATTAAACAGGTGTTCCAAGTGTTAGTGGGACAAGTTCAAATTTAATAACCATAGCACTGGTGAATTCTTTACTATCTTTATTACACCATGTCCTTGTGCTTGCAACTGCACTACCTACCATCTGTTGATAAGTTGGAGCTGAAGGTGGGTTTGCTCACTGAATATTACAAATAAATGTAAGTGAATGGTGCGTTGCCCTCACCTCCAAACAGGTACATGGCGTCAGTGGAGGACAGGTAGGCCCCAGCAGAACCCGTCCTGGGAGGGGTGTAGGGGTTTCCCTCACTCACGCGCCACCACTGCCCCGCCCCGCTATCGTCACGGAGACCGAGTTGGCAGCTCTGACCCAGGAAGCCTGAGTTACACAGACAGCGCTCTCCTTTCTGAGAGAGAACATGTGAAAAGGAGAATGAGCGCCGAATTCCAATGACAAGGCAAATATGAATAGTAAATTCAACAATCAGTGTTTCAAATAAATCGCTGCACTACTGAGGAGGCATAATCAAGGATCATTCAGTGAGATCATTACTGTCTGCACGTTGTGTTCATTATCCCCTTAGCATCTGTCTTCCCTCCTCTTACCTTGTCACACTGGCCATGTGCGGAGCACGCCTGGGAGCACAGAGGGGTCGTACAGTCCACACCTCCCCAACCCAGGTGGCAGTGGCACTGGGACGTAGATGAATCACAGCGCCCATGGCCCCCGCAGGCTCCAGGGCACAGGGAGAAGGTGTAGGTGGCATTGAAGCCCAGGAGGTTGTAGTTAGCATCACTAAAGAGATGGAGCAGCATCTGGGACAAAGAGTGGAAGAAAGGAGCAAGATGAAGTCAGCATTTCAGATAGTAAAAATGTTTATTGGATTCATTCATATTATGAATCATGTGTCAGTTGTTACCTTTCCAGACTTGGCTTCCATGGGTTGCGGCAGAGTGTTGCCACTCAGACTGGCTAGGAGGGGGCTCTGGTAGGAGTCTCCATCATACACAAACAGGTAATCATAGGTACACTCTGTGTCCATAAAGGTGAAATTCAGGACAATGCGGTGATTGTTGCTGGGAGCTGGGAGATAAAGAATGAGAGGGAAATAGCAATGTGATTAGGCTCAAGCTGGAGCGCTAAGCCACATCAGTTTAGCATTCACTCTACAGGCAAACTGGCAAATAGCATGTGGGTTGCAAGGTATCTGATTTAACCATCAATTATATTGTACACAAGACAATATATTCACTCATTATACCTTTGATGAGCCACTCGCAGTTCCCATTGACTGAGTAGTTCCCTGGTCCATCTGTGACGTAGCCAGGTGGTCCCCTCAACACCTGCCTGTGGCCCTTACAGTCACCTGCCTGGCACCCAGGGGCCTCAGCCAGCAGGAGAACCACCAGCACCAGGGAGACAGGGAGGAGGGAGGCCATCCTTCCCACCACCTGGAAGAGGGGAGACAAAAAGTGGAAGATATTATTATATATCAACAAGGATATTGCAGCCATGCCATGCAACAAAGATATGGGCCAACACAGAAACAACACACACAATTTCAATCTGTAAAGGATCTGTTAAAATCTGTGAAAACAGTGACAGACAGGAACTACTGTCTGGTCACAAATCTACCAAACAGGGCAGATGAACTGAGCCAGCAACAGCATAAAGGGGCTTCTTTCTTCTGTGATCGTAGATCAGTGACAGAAATTTAATGTTTCATGGTAATCCAAGAATCAGCTGATCTGACAACAGTAAACTGCAGGAATAGAGGCCTGACTGCATTTTGCTAAAGTTCCAGCTAACAGGCCTAGATAATTTTTTTACTTTTACATCTTTGACAAGACGCACGTTTCTGAATCTCATCATTGAGGATCCACTGAACGTCACTCAAGAGCAACATCGAATATGCAGCTAGATTCAGAAGCACTTAGTGTTGTGCCGCAGTGATTTACCACTGTGAACTTGTGTAGTTATTAAACCTGGACCCCTGCCTTGTACGAACTGCAATGCCACTACCAGCTACATCTAACTGTTAGCCCTATTAACGTTGTCCACCACCACCAATGCCTGGTGACAGCTCAATTAGGTTGCATAGGTAGCTGGTTAAGTAGGTAACACTGTAACGCATTGTACAAACAATGTTCTATACCCAAATAATATGTATTTATTGCATTCCTTATATATAGCTAGCTAACTGATCAGCTAATAACATTGGCAACCAGTACGTCTCCGCAGGCTATCAAAACAAGGCTAACGTTAGTGCGAAAGGTTAGCTAACGTTAGCCAGCTGAATAACGTTAAAAGCCAAGGGCCGTTGGCTGGTTAGTTAGCAATCTTGTATTACCATACTCACCAGTTCCCGTCTCTTCGGACCCATTGTAATTTACATTTTCGGTGACCAGCTTAGCACAGAAGCTAACTTGTCGTTAGCTAGTGGCTAAAGCAGATAGCTAGCTGAATTAGCTAGCGTCACTAGTGATTCTGAATCACGGCACAGGACTGTGGCAGGATCTACCACACACTAACGTTACTCCACTAGCTTGTTCGCTAGCTAGCTAGTATTAGCCAGCTTTGCCAAATCCAGATGCGCAATCGTCAATCGGCAGCAAAAACCATCACGATAAGTCATTCTTGCGAATAATGCTAATTCTCCATAATATAATTACGGAATCATGTGTTAATTAATCTTGGGCATTGCACAATGAAATGCAGCCAGCTACCAAGCAAGCAAGCTAGTTAGCGTTATCGAGACAATTCCTGCGGTCCATCTTGGGGATAGATGCCTGTTGTTTTGGTGTTTGTAGCTGGCTAGCAGTAACCGGTCGTTGCCAACACAAAAGACAGCGCTGGTTTCTATCCTGTCTCTACACTGCCCTCCAGCGGAGGAGTGAAACACTGTTTTAAACATCTGGATAGAAACCGCACAGCGGCATATCCTACACTGGGTAAGAATTACTAATACATTATCAAAATAAATTAGAGTAAGATTTGATAGAAATAATGAATAATTTTGATATATAATTTACATGCAGTCTGTTAGGAGGACCTTTTTCTAAATTAAATGATCAAATAAATTCATTCCAGTGCAACAGTTCATCTGTTAATTGGTCAGACTAGGGAGATAGATACGTTACGATGATCCTGCTTGTGAGCGTACTCAACATTGTAGCATTTCTTTTTATGCCTCAAATTTTTTAAACATAACTCAAATTTGACTTTCAGTTATCTTTATTGAATAAATGTTCACATGGAGACGGTTCAATACAAGTCCCTTGCACATTACGTTGCACGCGTTTTTCTCTGTGTAATGATCAGATACAGTGCTGTAGGTACACTTCAAAATATTTGCTAGAAGAATGTTACAAGCAAGCAGATTACTGTGTCCATCATCCCAGAGATCCTGGATGATCATACTGTACAATCAATTTACAAATATTCATTGCGATTAGTTGCAATGCTATGGCCATAGTGTGTGAAATATCTTAGGTTCACCAATCAGTGGCCTCACTAGAACAAGATTCATGTTTTTTGTACCTCCATATTTTTCACTGCTTGCTGGCAGCACTTTGTGTAATGTAAGTCTCCAGTGTGTGGAAAAGAAAGGCTGGATGATGCATAGTATAACTATCCAAGTGTCCTCAAACCAACAAATCAGCACAAACATAGGCACAATCAGCAGTAGAACATATAGGTTAATTACTAAACATTTTAGAACATAATAGATGAACAGAATCAACAAAATCATATAAAAGTAATAAAAAGATTCAATAAAACATAGGCCTATTTCCCCAAGCATAAATATATTCTAATCTGATTCCAGATTAAAATAGCATACACATGACTCCAAATGTATGCAAAGAGATTATAAAGTGTAATCTATTACCACAAGTAGCCCCTTGATTATTACACAATAGTATTATATTCCAATTAAGTCATTAATGTGTAGCCTTAGGTCTACAACCAACACTCTGCACTATGCAGCCCCTTCATGAGGTGTGAACAGCCATCTTTCCCGTGGCCATAATCATTGGCGTGCTATGGAGCCCGGGGCCAAACAGCGGAAACACCTTCTCATGAAACTTGTTTGTAAATGTACACAGGTGCTTCGCTGTTCCGCCATCCCAAAATGACACCTCTCCCTTATCCATGTTCAGCTTGACGCGGATCCTCTCTGGACGCTGCTCCACCGCCAGCACCGTGCGCTTCGGGGTCAGGGCGTTGTACACGCCTTTGCTCAGCCCTATGGACCACACGCCGCGGTCCGTGGACATCGTGAACTTCTTCTTGCGGACCACCGACTCTCTGCACACTCCCACGATCCACTTGGGGTTGTCGCCGACGATGACGTCCCATCGGTGTTTGCCGGAGCTGTAACCTTCGGCGCCCATGACAAAGACACAGGGGTCAAAGCGCTCCAGGTTGTCGGGGGCCATCTGCCGCTCGGAGCTCTCTTTCACACTGGTCAGCTCAGGATTCAAGGACAGCCAGGGAGAGGCCGTGTTCGGGTCCAGCACCACTGGGTCTGCACAGACAGAGGGAGGGGCGGGGTGCAAACACAATGTGTCATAAATGTTCTTAAAATTATAAGCTTTACGTATTGATATGAGTTTTTGACACCAATATTTTTAGACTGAAGCCGATATGTTGCGGCAATATTCAACATCTTTAAATGTGAATATCTTCATGCCAAAAATTACGAGGATTCAGTGTTTCCCCCAGAATTTTATTCTTGGCAGGCTGGAAAAGCATTTAGACCATCATGTGACACTAAAACCCAGACTAATGAAATTCTTTTAGGTGACCCACTGCATCTATTTAAAGGAAGGTGAATCTCTGGGACACATTACTGCCTTTAAATGAAGAATTAATTAAGAAAAACATTATTGAACAATTAAATGAATAAATAAAATGTGAAAATAAAAGTTAATTGCAGGTTTTCCATTTGCAGTTTTTACGGAGCTGTATTCATACTGGTAGTAGACAACACTGAATTAATTTATCCCTACCGCCATTAATTTGCTGAATATGCGTAAATAACCTTTATTTATCTATTAATATTGTTTCAACTCACTGATGTTGAAATGTGTATGATGTTTGGTTAACCACCAAATCCTCCTCTCCACACTTGCTGAGCTTGGCTTCTCAGGATCTGCTCTCTGCTGGTTTGAGTCCTACCTCTCAGGGAGATCCTTTAGAGTGTCTTGGAGAGGGGAAGTGTCTAAATCCCACTGCTTGTCCACAGGGGTACCTCAAGGGTCAGTGCTTCCCTTCTCTTTTCAATATACACCACCTCACTTGGTGCAGTCATCCGCTCACATGGCTTCTCATACCATTCATATGCTGACGATACCCAGCTCCTCCTATCATTCCCGCCAGACGACCCCACAGTCTCGGCACGGATATCGGCATGCCTCGCCGATATCTCGGCATGGATGAAGGAACGCCACCTTCAGCTTAACCTGTCAAAGACTGAGCTCCTTGTCATCCCAGCCAGTCCCTCTGTACAACAACAGATCAGTATCCAGCTCGAATCAGCTCAGCTCATTCCCACATAGTCTGCCAGAAACTTGGGTGTCATGAGATGACCAACTAACCTTTAAGGAGCATGTGGCTTCTGTTGCTCAGTCATACCGATTTGCCCTGTACAACATCAGGAAGATCAGACCCTACCTGTCTGTACATGCAGCACAACTCCTAGTACAGGTGCTTGTAATATCACGCCTTGACTACTGCAACTCCTTACTGGCAGGGCTCCTGGCATGTACGCTCAAACCTCTGCAGATGATCTAGAACGTGGCGGCATGTCTGGTCTTCAACCAGCCCAAAAGAGCACATGTCAGTCCGCTGTTCATATCCCTCCACTGGCTCCCAGTTGCTGCCTGCATCAAGTTTTAAGTCCTTGATGCTCGCCTACAATGCAGCAACCAAAACGGCTCCTACCTACCTGAACTCCCTCATTCAGGTCTACGCTCCCTCCCGCTCACTACGCTCTGCCAAAGAGCCGCGCCTGGTGCTGCCACCACAACAAGGCCCGAAGTCTCTAGCCAGACTCTTCTCTTCTGTGGTTCCTCGGTGGTGGAACAAGTTACCAAACTCCATTCGATCCGCAGAGTCCCTCTCAATCTTTAAGAAAAGGCTAAAGACCCAGCTCTCTAGTGAACACCTTCTCACCTGATGGACTGTGTAACCAAAAAAAAAAAAGAAGAAAGAAAGACAACTTTTTATCTGCCTCTATGCACTGCCTCGTAGCACCTATGTCCTGTTGGACCAGAATTTAGCTTATGGCATACTCTCGTTGTTCTTGCCTGACTAGAACCTTGCTTGTGTTGTATTAAAACTCTCAAATGTACGTCGCTTTGGATAAAAGCGTCTGCTAAATGGGAAATTGTAATTGTAATTGTTTGGTATACTTACATGTATATAGGCTATAGACCAAGATTACACACTTTTATGGTTAGGTGTCTCCTGTTTAGGTGTCCCGTTTTTAATCTCATGACAACTTGTTGACTGTTGAGTTGTGATGCATGTGATTTGTGTACTGCGTTCTTTTAACTTTTGTAAACCTGCTTGCAAAGAAAATTTCCCTTCGGTGACAATACACGTACTGAATCGAAATTGAATTGACTGGACAATATCAGATATTTAACAAGCTGATATATTGATCTAACCCGGTATCGACTCCCAGCTCTTAGCAACCACAAGCTTAGCTCCAACCCCGACTCTCGCAGTGTAATTTACTCACTGTATTTGATATGGGCCTGCATGTTCTTCCAGATGTTGAAGCTCAAAGAGCCGACATGCTTGCCCATGTTCAGGAGACAGTTGTAAGGGAGCTCCGGGTCATCATGTGGCCAGTGGGCTCTAGACAAAGATGGCAACATGGAGAGATTGTGAAGCTTTACCAGAGACACTTTCACATTTAAAAGATACAGCAGAAGCCTAATCATCAAAGCTGTAGGAATAGAGGCTGCTGTGGCAAGTGAAAAGTTTTAATATATTGCAGAAGAAAAATAGGATAACTTCCACATCCAATCTTCTTTGTGCAGGTGCAGAGAAGGTGTCTAAGAATGACGAAATCCCTGCACACTGCTGCTGCAATATACACCAATTATTTTATTTGCTAATGTTTCAGTCCACACAGTCCATCAGAGTACGGAGCAGTGTGCAGGAATTTCTTCATTCTTAGATGACGAAAATACATTAAAATACTGTGACAAAAATGTATTAAAAATGAAACATGGATGCACATGTGCGCTAGTACTGCACAGTCTAATTTGCAGTGGATTTTTGAAATTTAAATTTAGCAATGAGGACATTCATTTATTCATTCATTATCGCTGCTCAGTAGATGACATCCAGAAAGACTGGAAAATCTGAGGTTTAGAGAGAGGTTTTACAGTACAGGGTATGTGTGATTGTTATGGTACATTTAGCAGCTACTTACTTTCTTTTTAAAGTTTGGAAATTCTGAAAGAAAAAGACATGATTTGTGGTTAGTTTTTTGTAGGAATGTAAATAAGATTTTACATTGCAATTTAACATTGCAAAATAAGTCTAGTCAACTCCAAAAATACTTTAACACCAGAGAGAAAAAACAGTGTATCATATGCCAAACAACATGTCTGACGAGTTATGATGGCATCCTAGTCCTCGTACCCGTAGGAAGGGTAGATCCTCGTTCCCCATTTCTTTCTGCAGAGTCTTAATCAGCTCAGTCAGAGAGGCGATGTCTCTGCCCGTCTTGGCTATCAGCTCCTCGATGATGGCGATCTTCTGCTCCTCCTCAGTGGCCAGGGCTTTCAGACGCAGCGCTTCCTCAGTGACGAGCACCTTGTGGAGCCGCTCAAACTCCATCTTGATCTGTTTCTCCGCCTGGCCGGCCTGGTGCTGCGCCAGGAGGAACCAGAGAGGAGGAAGGTTGAGAACAGTTCTGTTGATTTATGCGATAGGGAAAAAAGCATATTTCTACTGTCCAAATTCATAATCGTGTGTTTTTTCAGATCTTCTTCTTTTTTTTCTTCTTTTTCTTGTTAAATACTTAATAGTTTTCAGCCTCTAGGTCTCCTTTGATATAATGAAACAAATAAATAATGCTCTAGAGTCTGACAGAATCAGCAGTAGAGTCTATGAAGAGAGACATGTGTAGTCTACTGTCTGTGTTATGTCTCTTTGCACTGTATATGAGGTCCTGTTGCTTGTGTATCATGTGTGCCCGTAGGTCTTGTGAAAGTTGACAAAATGTCTCTTCAGCAGCAGCACCAAGAAATATTCCTGCACATATCCCATACTGTACTGTGTTTGGCAATTAAAATGATTCGGATTTGAATGGAAAAAGTAGGAAAAGGCTGTTGTGCCTAAGAATTAATATGAAAAATGTTGACCTGCAGGTGTGTCGATTCTAAATAAACTGTGAAATGAGTAAATCCTGAAGAACTGCATTAGTGATAAGGATTCTTTCCTAATATCCAGCAGTCTGTGGATTCTTCAGTCCATACTTATTTCTGATTTGAATGGGAAATCTTTAAAAGAGTTCTTTTTAGGAGTTACATTTATGTGAATTGATTTGATAGTTGTTTTTACTTGTATTTATTTAATTTATATTCAACTCTAAATGACCATCTTCTCGTACCTAGAGCCAATATCAGTAGTAAATGACTTTATTGATCCCTGTGGGGAGCTCTTTTGACTTGCCCCCTCCAGAGAGGTCAGAGGTCAAAGTCAGGTACAGAGCAGCACCATGGTAGTATTATATTACACCCTTATTGGTGTCTGAATGTGTGGGACCAGTGTGTAGCTTGTCTAATGATAAACTGAGGACAGATAATGAATATTAACACTGTAGTGATTTTACCTTGATGAATTCCACTGTGCTGGTGAATTTCTGCTTAATTTTCTTGAAGGATTCCACTTTTTTTTCAAATATCTTTGTTCTGTCGTTCAGCTCCTCCTGCAGTGTGGAAAGTGGGACACTAAGTGACCTAAAGCAAACACTATAACACAACATTTAGGCTTCTCACAATGTGATCAGGGCACTTTACCTTACAGAGGGGCGCTCCCTTGTTAATAGGCAGCAACTGGTGCGCGCCGTGCAGTGTGACACAGTCCACACACACAGGCTCCTCGTCCTTCACACAGTACAGCTGCAGCTCCAGCTGGTGCAGGTGGCAGTGCTCCTCATTGACCCGCTTCTGCTGCGGCCGCCAGTTCTCTTTCAGGAAGGACTCGCACGCGCTGTTGAGCGCCCGGTTGGTGATGGCTTGGTCGCCCTCGCACACCACCCTGCACACCGGACACTTTCTGTTCGTCTCCCAGCTCCTCTCCAGGCATTCCCGGCAGAAGCTGTGAGAGCAGGGCAGCAGCACCGGGTCCCGGTAGATGCCCTGACAGACGGGGCAGGTCAGGTCCTCCTGGAGGGGGAAGGGCCCCTGGTCCATGTCCTCATCCATACACTCCGCCATGGGTTCACTACGAGGCCTTTTCAGGAAGTGCACAGTTTTTACTTTCAGTTTTAACAGAACAGCTCACCAAGGACAAACTACAAACTGACAAAAGCACACTCACCTTGGTTCTGTATAATATGTCAAGGCTTCCGCGTTTGCCACTAACAAAGTTGAGCTGGCTGTCTCACCTAAACAGATGTAAGGATCGACAAGTTTGCGTCTCTCTGCTGTGTGAGTTTCGTTTCCGTGTATGAGCAGATCCGACTGAGTTGGTGCACAGCTCCCTCTAGTGGAGCGGGAGCTGAACAGCAGTTATAGTGTCATCATAGATATTTAGAGTTTCATCTTGATGAGACTTTGACTTTTAAGTCTCACATTCAACAGCTCAGGCCAGAAAAAAATTCTTGTTGCAGTCACCTTTTTGCTGTTGGTAGACTATGGCGATATATTGTATGCCACAAATTCCTATCTGCATAACCTAGATGCATTATATCATGAGTTCATAACTAACACAATATCCCTTATACATCATTGTACTTTGTACCACTTAGGCAAGGCAAGTTTATTTACATAGCACATTTCATACACAACGGCAATTTAAAGTGCTTTACATAAATAAAAGAAAAATAAAGACATAGGTAAAAAGAAAGATAAAGAAAAGTGAAAGTGAATTAAAAGAAAATCTAAAAGATAAAGATAAAAAAAAAAAAAGTTTTAAACCCTGATTTACAGGATTCTAAAGTGCAGGCAGATTTTCTGGAAGTTTGTTCTAGGCATGAGGAGCATAAAAACTAACTAACTAACTGCTTCTCCATGCTTTGTTCTGACCCAGGGTCAGAAGGGGCCAGGGCCAGGGAACAGTAAGCAGACCAGCACCTGAAAACCTGAGGGGTCTGGCGGGTTCATAACATTGAAGGAGGTCAGAAATGTTTTTTGGTCCTAAACCATTTAGTGCTTTATAAACATGCGACAGAATTTTAAACTCAATTCTTTGGTACAAACCAATGCAGTGATCAGCACTGGAGTGATGTGGTCTTAGCTGGATGGCCATCCTTAACTGTAAGACAACAGCTTAATTTTTATTTGTTTGTGTATAAGGCCATCTTAGTTGAGCTACCTTAATTTTTAAACTCATTATTTAAAACATGCTCTGTTTTCAGCCTTGCAGTGCACAGACAGCTGGTGTAGCAAAAAATAAACTCATCTGCACACCTGGGAGGAAGAGAGGCATACTTTCATTCTTTTTTTTTTTTTTTTTTTACTTTTGAATGCATAAGCCCAAAAATTAATTAACAATAACTTATAGAGAAGTAGTCAACATTGTAAAACATTGCTAAGCTTTGTTGTTAAAGAAGTAAACATAAAAAGGGTAGAAAAAAGAAGATAAATAATTAAAAAGATAAAAAGATAAATGTCTAAAAAATAAAACAGATTAAAAAAAAAGTGATGATAATAATAATAATTTTAAAAAACACATCCATCACCAGGTATCCATTGCCACAGGGAACCAACCTATGATATTGATCCAGATAGTTACATCCCATCACAAAGATACAAGATCACAATTGAATAAGTACTGTATACATCGCTCTTGTTTTTTGACTCCTTAAGCAAAACTCAATACGCTTCCAGAAAGACTTTCATGCTCTGCTGGTGTTCTGTCTCTCTTCCTCTTTACCCCCAAGAGATACAGAAGGGGCCGTAGGTAGGAACTACGGGTCCTACACACACACACACACACACACACACACACACACACACACACACACACACACACACACACACACACACACACACACACACACACCTCCAGTTATGTCTCCTGTTCCAACTTGCTGTTTTGTGTCTTGTCTGTTTTGTTCGGTGCTTTGTTTCATTTCCTTGTATTTTATTTTGTTTCACGTTGTATCATTTCGTTTTGTGATTTGTTCTGGATTAATTACATTTAGTTAGGCTCATTTTCTGTGAAGTCCTTTGAGACAGGCTCTTGTGATGAAGGGCTATAGAAATTAAGTTTATTTTATTTTATTGTAGCATTTCAAATTTTAGCTGTCAGCTGCTAATTGATATGTATGTAATTTCCTTTTTGGCCTACTATATGTGGTCATTACTGACAGATCCTACCATGGCAATAAAGCACAGTGAATTGAACCCTAACCCTAAGAATGAGAGTGAAAGAGAGACAAAATAAGAAATGGAGATGTCAAAGGTCAGTAAAAGTGAGAGAGAGAAAGAGAGAACTTCGTCTTCCTCTTTCAAGTCAAGTAGAAGGCTTCAACAGGAAGGGCCACTATGGAGGACGCTCTCTCTCTCTCTCTCTCTCTCTCTCTCTCTCTCTCGCTCTCTCTCTCTCTCTCTCTCTCTCTCACTCTCTCTCTCACTCTCTCTCTCTCTCTCTCTCTCTCAGAGGGCTTCTTGGAAAATGTCTACAGGTGGGTGAACTCTGATGACTTTTTTTTTTTTTTTTTATCTTTTTGTCACCTCGGTTGAGTGCCTTGGTTTTCTTTTTGGATCACTGCTTTTTAGAATTCTTTTTTTTTTTCTTAAATTTTTTACTAGCAAGTGAAAGCTTTCTAGTATCAGTATCTCACTCCTGTTAAATGCTGCTGCTGCTTGGTTTAGATATTAATTCAGTCATCACTGTGTTGAATGTTGATAATGTTCAGTGGAAGTGGACTCTGCTCCCAAGATCTCGATATCACCACGCTTCAGCCCTACTGACCTATCATGAGCCTCTCTCTGAGCCAGTCACAACTTCATGCTGGTCACCATGGATACCTGGAGTCTCCACCTCAGTAGTTCAGTCTAGGCAGAATACACAGTTAGAATTAGTTTGTCGAAACGCGATAGAATTAGCAGGATGTGAAGCCATTTAACATTCACTGTAACAACTTCACTTGTGTCTCCTTCCTCCCACACAGCTCAGTGCTGCTCCCACTGGCAGGCCGCACTCAATACTGTAGGAAGCCCAAACTGGTCTGGATTAGTCCAGTCAGGAATAAGATACAGCACAAGTTTCTCATCTATTTTCTCTCTATTCTGCCTCTTTATCTTCAACTCCCTGCCCTGTTCCTTCCATGGTCTAAGACAGCATGTTCTCTGTTGGAGCGAGGACAAAAGAGGAGGACTGCAGTAAATCCAGTGTCTCTCTACCAGATCAATTACAAACAATTGGATACAGCCACATAATTACCTGGAACACCTTTCTACAGGTTGTTTTCTCACTGAAATGTGCAGAAATATAATACAACCTTCTTTACCCCAGTCCTTTCTGCTGCGAGGCACCACATTTGGTTTCTCGTTTACATTTGTAGCTGTATGCTGCACTCATTCTCATTTGAATTCCAAAACTGAGGTGATTATCCTGTGAATCATCCTGCATCAACATTTCTTATCCTCTCTTGCCTCTCCCAGTCGGCCCTGCTTTGTAAGTGCTGCTCATACTGTCCAGTAGGGGCCTGTATCAGTGCTTCATTGGGCTTTTAGGACCGAGAGTAAGACTGCAGGCTCAGCCAAAGAGCAGTCCTTTCGTCCAGTGACTGTCTTGAGACCAGTTGCGAGGCTTCTGACTGTCCTGCACAATGTCAAACCCATGGACGCATGTGGTTGAAAGTGTGGATAGTTGACTAAAATGACTGATAACCTCATGTCAACCTTAGGTGCTTTTCTGATTGGTGAAATCCCATGTGAAATCCTGATACAAGGGTATTTATTTCTAAGAGGTTCTAGTTGTCAACACCCCAGTAAATGTCTAAACCCATGATTGTGACATGTAGCGTTCACCAGGTGAGACCAGGCACATGTTGACTACTTTATTTCACCACCAGTCCCCTCTTACCTCAGCATCGCCTCTATTTCTCCTCATAGTGTATGAACCAAATTAGAAACCAGAATGAGTTAAACTGCTCTACACAGTGATGCTAAATTATATTAAAATAAGAAAGTTTAAACCTCCCAGTATTATTGGCACATAACCATCTGAAGCCCTCTTGCTACAGTACCAGAACTAGAATTTCCCATTAATTAACCCCACTCTCTGACTCCGTGGGCTTTGCACTGTCATTCACCCTGATCTTTTAGCCATGGTCATGTATTCAATATGTGAAACTGTCATTTATGAAGAGGATGAATTCCCAAGCATGTCAGTGACCGGTAAATATTTCTTATAGCACCCAGAGTGCACATACTGTTAATGATTAAATGTAATCATATTAGAAAGAGGACCATTCATCAATGGCGCATGTATTCTGTGTGACAAAATAATTTCTAAGTATATCCAACAGATGGAGACACAGCAACATTTTGTGACACTGCACACACACAACTGCACAACAGATGACTACACACAAGTGTGTCTGTTACCCTAGTCAGAGTAAAACTACAACCACACATCACATTTAAGCTCAATGTTACATCCTGTGTCGAAAGAGGTGTACTGTGTATTTGTTTTGTGTGAGTTTTTCTGTGTATCTTTTCTTCAGGAAACCTTTGCAGCTATTCAAGATGGAAACAAAACCAGATAGCTCAGAGGGGCTGGAGCAAAACCTGATCCATGTTACCTTGGATTAAGTATCATGACTAACTGAGGCCATTAGGACTCACAAACCTTACATTATGACTCTTATGTTGGTGGGCACACAGGATGCTGTGGTCCTCATGCTGTCTTGTTATCACTATGTACTAATTACACAAAAGCACTGCAAAGGGATAGAAGAAATAGAAAAAAAGATATCCTTCTTTACCCATAGGAACAACCCCTGCACGGCACAGCAACTAACCCTCCACCCCATTTATATGTTTATATAGTCTAAGGGGCTGTGCATTTTTTTTTCCAGCAGTCACTCTAATGAGTAACAAAGATTTCTTTTAGCACTCATAGATACGTGTTATTGGTTGCATTTAATTAACATCCTACAGAGGCGCCTCAGCAACATTTCCAGTGTCATAAATAAGGTTTGTTATGTGCTTCTTTTACACACAGAGACCAATGATGACACTAATTTATTGCAATGCGTATCACCATGTGGCTATAATGTAGGAGAGCAGTTTGCAATTGTGCGTCTATACAATGCATAGCAATACGAAACACTAAACACTACACTAAACATTTTTGAATAGATGTGAAGTGTATGAGCTCATTTAGACATTTAGCAGTGCAATTTGGTCAGAGTAATATTTTTACTATTATCTCTGCTAAACTGCTCATGCTTGTATGCTTATGTGGAGTGCTGCTAAAATATATAAAGTTAAAAGTATGGTATATGAAAATGTCACAGTATAGGCAGCGCATGCCACAACACCCAGAGTGGTGCTGTGGGTTGTACAGCTGTCCTTTGTACAGGTCATTTGAGGACCCCCTTGAAAATGAGATGGTACATCTCAAGGGGTTATTCCTAATAAAGAATTTCCAACAATTTTTGATGTGGCATCATCTTTTGAAGAAATATTAAATATATAATATATTTGATTTGATTATCATTCAGATGATGTAATCGTTATTGCTATCATTTCTATATAAGGCACATCTTTTTTTTTTTCAGTTGTTATCCACTGTGTCACTACTGTGTCACACTAACCCAGTAATGTGGTGTGGTATTGCTAACCCATTTTTCACTCAATCAAAGGGCTCAGATAGGAAGCAGGGCTTTAAACTGGAGGGTATGCAAAGTCATTTCTGCAGATGTTCAAACACTGGTAAACCAAAAGCGAAAATCTTCTCAAGGTGCATTAATAATTTACCTATTTAGAAACAATATTTATCAATATCTTAGAATTAAATCCCTACACAAAAATAACTTATTGTATGCATTATCTTATATAACCAGCATTTCCATCATTAGAAGCAGTTGCGGAGAAAATGCAACATGGATGGATTAGGGTGATGGAGTGTAGTTATGGAGTGGGATTGTAACTGTTGCAATCAACAAAGTGATTACAACGTTGCATTGACTTTTAAAAAGGGTTGGTTGTTATTCAAACTTAGCAACGTGGCAAAGAACAGCAGGACACGCTTATAGGAAGAAGAACAACCACACATCTGCAAAAAAAAGTCTCTTTCTATGTTTTGATTCTTTCAGTTCCTGTAACACATGTGTCACATTTCCTTGGTTTCACAGTTGTGCTTCTATAAGAAAATACAAATCTAGGGGTAGCAACATACTCACAACCTAACATGCATCAGGCTAGACTGAGTTGATTTCAAAGTGTCAGTTGCTATGGAGATAATCAGACTGATCAAAGATGCCTGGAACATTATGCCATTGCCCTGTGAAAAAACATAAAACTAATTCTGCCCTTTTTCATTGTTTTACTTTAATACATTTAATCTAGAATACATCTTATTACCCAAGGATCCATGAAACCTCCCAAACACCATTCTATAATATAATATATAATATAATATATATTATAGTGTGGTGTCAGGTGAGGATGCTGTAGAATCTGACAGTTGGTTATTTACAGGAGTTGTGGAGAAAGACCGATTGTATTTTTATGGAGATCGAACCTAAAACAATATGCTTCCTTTTGAATGAAATCATGCATACGCAGAGAGTACCGGCATTATCATATCCCCTTTTTCTTTTCAAAAGCGAAATACCTCTTCTCCAAACAACCTGTACCTGAAACCTGTAATGTCACATGACTGAGCTAAGGTTGTTTCAGTGCTTACGTACACGGCTGAAGTACTTTTTGTTTTTCTCTTTGGGCTGGGTGTGCAGCCGTCGTGTTAATATGTATTAACTGCAAAGACCCACAACCCACATCCAGAGACAAACATAACGTGACAATGATTTAATTTTCCATTTGTGCTGACCTTTTTTTTTTTTTTTTACATAAAATAAAAACACCATGCACTTCTTCCTTTTCTACAGTATGTACAATGTGTCAGTCTTTAAATTCAGAGCTTTCATAAGTAGAGTTTCGAGGCCATGATTCTTCCATTAGCCCCTCACCACAAACACTGCATCTGCACTGCATGGCAGAAAAGAAAAAAAAAGGTGTGAAAAAAACAGGAAAACACACACTGAACCTTTTGCACTGGAGATAGACACAGGAGGAACAGAGATAGACACTTACAAAAATGTACTTGAGACAGGTGTGATGTTTGCATGTGTGTGTGTGTCTGGGTGTGAGTATGTGTGTAAGAGAGACTGACAGGCAGGGAAAACCAGTGAGCAATACAGAGAAACAGAGAGGTGTGATAAACATCTTATGAGGTTTCATAGAAGGTGTCAGAGATCTTCTAAATGATGATTTTGATAACTGATTTATGGTGAGATTCTAGACTGATATGTGATATATAAATAGCAAATAGTGTTAGGGGGATTATGGGGAATCATTTAAAGCTGATACATTTAAAGTGCACTATAAATTGTCTGATGGTGAAACCTGTCTCTATTAGGACAGTATAGTCTACTGTCCATTTTATTTTTCTGGATGTGAGGAGGTGTTGTGTTTGTGCCATGTGTGTCAGTACGTCTCTGCACTAATGTCACCAGGACAAATTACTGTACATTTACTGAACTTAAATTGATTACAATTCTGAATCAAAATGAGGAAGTCATAGAGATTAGTGGGAAGCCAGAGGTGCGGCACTCTCACTAATAAAAATAATCTTTGATTTATTGAGTTCAAATCGAGGGATTGGAGCCAAAGTGTAAGTGTGATTTTGGGCGAAAATGAGTATTATAAATCAATTGAAAGGTCTCAGTGAGATCTTTTCAGTGCCAAAAGGACACAACTGAAATCATGACCCATAGGTTTTATTTAAACAAAAACTGAAAGCCACAACAGTAAAAGTAGGGTTTTGTTTGCTGCCAAAAGGGCGTAACTGCACTTACGCCCTTTTGACACCAAGCAAAACCCCACTTTTGACACTGAACAAGCATTGTGGGTAGACGATTCTAACAGCACTTAGGTCAGCTCAAAATGCATGCTGACGTAAGTAATGCTAGCATGGCAGCATGATCACATAATTTTTAGTATCCTATTCATATCCTAATTAATATTCTAGGTCAATATTAGATGAATGTAAATATGTTAATATTCCCATGAAATACTTAGGCCTATAGATTCAAAATGTTATTTTATAATGTTAGGAGTGTGAACTGGTCAAGATGAGCTCTGATAGTCAGACTGCTGGTAGCTGAAGTTCTCCCTCAGTGTTATGAGGAGTTTTACAGGTCTTTGAATGCACATCACTTATTGATGTGTCCTGGGACACATACAAAAATGTATTATACTATAGCAAAAGAAAAAAAAAAGCAGTAGTTTAGAATCCAAAGTAGTTTATTATGTCTATAGAGGTTTATTAAAAATGTTTATTAAAAGTTTTTAACAGAAAATATGTATCAATCAATTTGATATGTTCCATGTAGCCTACAATTTTAAAGGCCTTGGTGAAAGTTGCTGAGCATTACTTCAAGATAAATATATTCATTCTGATTTTGTTTTATATTTCAGTGTTGATTGAAGTGTAATTGCTAGATTTGTATTAAAATTAATGTGTTTTACAATTGTTCACTTACATACACCCATATGGCTGTATTGGGACAATGTTTGTGCCAAAAAGGCGTATTTCACTCTTTTGCCATTTTTAAAAAAGTTAACAAATATAATTCAACTTAAACTGTAGCAGTATTGTTTTTATAGTAACACAAAAATTGTGCTTAGTATGTGGTAACGGCAGCTGATCCAAGTTTGATCAAAATTTGTTTTGACTCTCCTGTAAAATCTACTATAACGCACTTACGCCCTTGTACAGTATGACCAAAACAAGGATATTCCTTTCTCTTGTCTGTTTTCACAAACACACGGACTTGCAACCTTGTGGTTTTCACTTATCCTGCACTTTTTCTAGGTGTTGAAGCAAAACCCTGAGCTGTGAACTATATGAACTTGCATATGTGCTGAAGAATACAGGAAAATGCAACTGACTTATATTAAATTGTACATAAGAGGATATGAAAAACCAAGAGATAATCATTTAATTAATCTGGTCAAATGTGTGATGCTGCTAGGTTCCTGATTTGGTTTTCAAATGAGGCTGAAAATATTGTTCTGAATCTCACAAAGTGCTGCCTGCTTCAGCTGCCCCCCAACTGACTGGAATTAACACTTTCTTCAAGTTCATGTTTAACGACTACAGAAAATGTGGATACAATCCTCAGTGAGTGTTTTTGAGATGGCAATCAAATGACACTCTACATATCATTTGTAGCACAACATAAAAAAATCATTCAGCATGTCAAATACTCAGAGCTTTTATCTCTTATCACCAGTCAGAGCTCTTATCTATCACATTTTCCTTCTGAAGTGTTAGTGAGTGTGAAGTTATGATGTTGAGCATCTTACTGTGAGCCAGCTGAGAATCCAACTGATAAACTCATAATTTCTAAAATGATAGTTTAAATAAAAGGCCATTCAGCTATTCTGCAATACTTTACATTAGAAGCAGTACATTTGTACATGGAGGAAGCAGGAATTATCACTCAGGCCTTTCAGTTTATATGAAGGTCCTTTCTTACAGTGTTGTATTTTTTTTTTTTAAGATAATGGACAATAAATATGCAAGAAAGAGAGGAGAGAGCTGTAAGTGCATAGAGTTAGTTGGCGTAAATTCAAATGATGTTTTGTCGTAGAGAGTTTCCTAGGAAAGTGCACCAGCCCACACTCAACCACCATGAAACCTTGCATGTTTCTCACCAAATCATATCATTACCTTGGTGTAAAGTCCCTCCATTAACTTATTTGAAGAAGGCAAGATAGATAATGGGAAATCAAATTTATTTAAAAAATGTTATTTCATTAAGGATTTCTAAACATGCCATTTATAGTTTTCATTTTGTCTTTTAGATGTACCATAGTAGGCCTATCCCAAATGAATTTTCAAAACTGCCTTGTAAATACCAAACTTCAAATTATCAAGCCGGTTTGGTGTTCTGAGAAACTGAGCAGGATATTAAATTAAAGCAGATTTTTTCTCTGTTTGGTTCTGTTAAGACCAAAACTATATTGTGGCCATTTTATGAATGAGAAGCTACTTCCTGTTAGTCTTCCTCTATAGATGCTATCTTACTGGCAGCACCGCCTCACAAGCTGTAAGGCAGTGGATACTCTCTGTACTGTGTAGCCTGTAGAAACTGACAGTTGAGAAGAAAATGTCAAATTCGGTGAGTGATTACTTTAAGATCTAGTTCATCTGATGTACTGTATATCATCCATCACTAAGAGGATTATACTATAATTATATAAATTAGATTAGATTTCAATTGATTTGGTCCTTTTTTCTATAAATCTATTTTGTGTCTTTTTTTTTTTTTTCATATACCAATTGACTGTTGACAGACATGTTGAATGAAACAATGATGCAGAATCTCTGCTATTTCGTTTTTTTCTTTGTTGGCAGTCCCTTTGTCATTTGTTCTCACTCATGAAAGGCACACCTTTAGCACAGAGGTGCAACGCTTGAGAGATCACAGTGTAGTTGTACTATAATGTGGTTTTTGTCTTGTTGAAAATGAATTTTTGAACTATGTCAGTCATTCAGTAAATAATTTTAGCACTCAGAATTGAGGGGCTACAAGCAACTTTGTGTGATAGTGGATAAGAATGGGGCTCGGAATGTCTTTCCAATCAATAAACATGATCAAGTGATCCATTATACTAAGGTACACTGGAAAAACAACTCAGATGAATTACAGTATGTAACAATCTACCTGCATATCATATGTTTTACCCGCAGGATGAATTCATTTATACGTTAACCATCTCAACTGTAATTATTTCTTATTCAAGTGTAGTGTAATGAGGTGTAAAACGTCTTACATATATGTTTCAATAACCAGGTGTCCTTTTAAGCTGGTCAAAATAGTGATTCTCATTTTATTAATTACATGTTAATAACCTGAAAGCACCTGCAGTAACTGCACTTGCATCGTGACCAGAGGCTGAAGTAGCCAGCCATGTCATCGCTCAAGAAATTGTTATATCAGAAACTATTTGGTGTTTGTTGTAGGCCGACTTAAAAAAAAATCTGCTTTTAACCACATGCATACCTTGATAAACATACTCATAATAGTGTCACCTTGAGTCAGGAGGGCGGAGGGTGAGGCTCATGTCTGTGTGCGTGTACTGATGCAATTTGTATGTGCACTTTTTTCACTTCTTATCTACAACTGTCCTAAAAGTGTTTTATCATTGCATGGATTCTGCGATTCAAACTCTGCAGGGGCAATGCAGTGCATATGTTAACATCTTGTCCTAATTCTCAGAATTCAAACATCACCACTATCCCGCAATCTAGGTTGTGGTTTATAACCAATGCAGAGAAGAACAGCGGAGGCCAAATTTTCCCCGAGTTCCTCTCTGCATAAAAGCCATCTTGTTACAGGAGTGCCACCATGTGGTTGAAAGAAATTATACAAGTGAAACGCTCAAAGAAAATGTGCAGCTTTGACTGTTTTTTTTTTTATCATATGCAGGATTTTATGAAGATTTCATTGGAAGATAATCCAGACCTCCTTGCCGACTTGGCTGAATTATTTGACAACTACAATTATTCCGATGGCACCGATGGAAACATTTGTTGCTCCGGTACTCTGGGTGACGTATGCGACCCTAACAACGGCATGCATTTTGAGGCAGTGTTCATCCCAGTTCTGTACTCCATGGCGCTCATTGTGGGTCTTCTGGGGAACGGGCTTCTCCTGGGTGTTCTGGCTCAGAGGAGGCGGACCTGGAGTGTGACAGATACCTTCATCCTCCACCTGGGTGTGGCAGATTGTCTGCTGCTGATCACACTGCCCTTCTGGGCCGCACAGGCCGCTCAGGATGAGGGATGGAGCTTCGGGACGCCCCTCTGCAAGATCACTGGAGCCATGTTCACGGTAAGAGCTTGGCCTACAGCAGTAAAGAGGCACTAAAACTGACTGAAGGCTTGTTAAACTTTTGATGTTACCATCTACAATGCTTTTGGATAATATGGTTATACAATCAAATTTCACCTCTCTCTGCTGATTTCTTTGTGCCCCCAGATCAACTTCTACTGTGGGATCTTCCTGCTGGCCTGCATCAGTCTGGACCGCTACCTGTCCATCGTCCACGCTGCCCAGATGTACTCCCGCAGGAAGCCCTGGTTAGTCCACATCAGCTGCCTGTCGGTCTGGCTCTTCTCCCTGCTCCTCACCATCCCTGACTGGGTCTTCCTTAGGGCTGTGAGGGATGAGAGACGAGGCAAAACGGAGTGCGTTCACGACTACCTGCTTTTCTCTCAGTCAGTATCTGACTGGCGGCTGGCATCACGCCTGCTCTACCACATAGTGGGCTTCCTGCTGCCTTCAGCCGTCCTGCTCTACTGCTACTCCTGCATCCTGCTCCGTCTGCTGCGCGGCTCCCAGGGCCTTCAGAAGCAGAGGGCCGTCAGGGTCATCCTGGCCCTGGTGGTGGTCTTCTTTCTCTGCTGGACGCCGTACAACGTCACCCTCATGGTGGACACACTTCACTCCAACACCACCAGTCAGGCCTGTGAGATCAGAACACATCTGGACAGAGCCATGATAGTCACCTCCTCTCTGGGTTACCTCCACTGCAGCCTCAATCCCGTGCTTTATGCCTTTGTGGGTGTGAAGTTCCGGCGTCAGTTCCTGGACATCCTGAGGTCTCTTGGGTGCAAGGTGAAGATGGGTGTCAGATTCCAGTCTAGGAGAAGCTCCACTTGGTCTGAGTCTGCAGACACCTCCAACTCCATTGCTATCTGATAGAGAGAGAAAGACAGATCGACGAGCAGGCACACAAAAATCTGACCAACTCTTACAGCAAACTGACAAAAAGACAGACACATCAACCCGACTAGTCCTCTGTAATGTTTTTGTGTCACTGTATAATTCATTTGTTATATTTACTGTAACAAATGAATTATACAGTGACACAAAAACACTACACAGGACTAGTCGGGTTGATGTGTCACTGTATAATTCATTTGTTATATTTACTGTAAATCCTGTCCTCACAGGCTAGGCTTTCTGTCAAGTTCCTCTTGAGTATGCATTGCTTCTGTCTAGCTGAACATGAACATCATAAGCACAAAACTAAATTTAGTTTGGAGCCTGAGTCCTGTTTCTCTGGAATGCTAGAAACGAGATTTCCCTTTATGTGGTTAAGTTGTTAGTTTGTGCAGCAATATCAGGTGTACATAATGCTGCAATGTTTATTGCTATGATGCTATGAAGTATTTTACACAGTAACATACAAGTGACAATTTTTTTATTAATTACATATTGCATTATATATATGGAGCATTGAAATACTGAATAAAGTTTTATATTTCTTTACCATAGATTAGTGTCTTTTCCCCAGTGTCCGGGCCAAATAAGGCCCTCAGACACTCTCCTGTGTTTCTTTTTAATTATGTATAGTATGTATAGCATATTTGTGTTTGTGTAAACACATACAGTTTTAAGTTTTGTTCATGAACATTTGCAGGGACACTGAGGCAATTTAAGTTTAACAATATATTTAAGTTTTCTGAATCTTTATTGGTTATATAAAATAGGAAAGACACATTGACTTATACAGAATTTTCCCTATACATTTAGGTAAAAGGATATAAAAGCAACTAGATGGACATGAAATAGACAATGTTTGAATGTTGTGACAGATTATAAATAATCATAGATAAATGTGTAAGAGGACAATGTTTACAGCCATGTAACCTCTGAATTTACACAGTGCAGCACCAGTATTTTCACATTCATTAACATTTGAATCTAATTAATTGAATTTAAATTTGTAAAGCATTTTCAAAGTTTGTATATAGGTATGTGATATAGGTTGGATCAGGTGAATACACCAGACAGCACCACCGAAACATGCACACCCACACTTAGTGGTTTCAGTGGAAATATATCTTCCATCTCTTTTCACAGGAAATCAAGACAGGGTTCAAATAAAATATGACGCAACCTCAAACATGTGGTTCATGCAGCAAAGTGTGATAAGTCACATTGTGCCTCCAGCCACTGAATGCTGTGAGTGGTCTTCAAGCTTCACTAATATGCATATTTGAGGATGATAAAAATGACCATCACTGCTCTCCCATTTAGCATTTTGGCCAGGACCCAAATAAGCATGGGACTGTAGCTGCAGCACCTCTTACTCAAGATATATGTGAGAAGCAAAAATCTAAATGCAGCAGGGTGGGAGAGTCATTAGAGACCATGTTGGATCCCAGCAACAGCCAATAAGCAGTTAACTACTGAAGTGTCCTTAAGCAAGACACTGAACCCCTACAGGCTCACTCACTGTACGTCACTGTGGATAAGAGGGATAAGTGGATAAGGGATAAGTGAGTAATATGACTACCATACTAGTCTACACCTATTTTTTTTCAGATACAAGCTTTGCTGCAAGCTCATTCAAATAAAAAGAAGTTTGGACTTCTGCTGGTAACAGATGCTCATGCATGACAGACCAGGCCTGATTAGCAGCTTGGCTCTATCTGTCTCAGTTAATAGATAAGCGTTGGCTGTAGCAGGAAATAAGCATTCACTTTAATCTGATACTTAAGACTAAGTTATAACCGGTTATGCAATGAACTTTATGTGTTGCTGCTGTTACAGGCGCCCAGCATTTCATAGAGCACATTCTCATAAGGCCTCGGCTGTAGATGGAAGTGTAAAACAATTTAAACACCATGCTGGTTGCAACAGAAAGAGGAAGGAAAGAAAGCGTTCTGAGATGTGTTATGTTAGGTGCTGTCTGTCTGTTTTGGTTTGCGGGAAAACAGCATTGCTAAATAATGTAACAAACTTTTGAGAATGTAGACAACATTGAGCTTCCAAGAAAACTCCCAGTTCTGAATGCAGACTTTGTTCTATTTCATGTCACATTTATTCCCATTAACATGATTGTTTTGTACTTTGCATACATTCAGACACTGAACCCAAAAACAGGTTTGCCTCACATGACAGAACTTGCACGGTAGTGTGGAAATGAAACCAAAGGACTAATGCTAAGCACACCATGTACTGAAATCTTCACACAAATTTCTAATTTTCTACAACTCCCCTCCCTCTTTTGACCACCTACTCTCTTCTTTCCTCTCCACTGCGCTTGCACACAAAGCATGCCACAGTTCTGTCTCCACCAAACAAACAGAGGAGTCTTCAGATGGGTGTCCTGTAAACAAAGAGCTGTGAAAAGGGCACAGCACCAACAGAGAGTGCTTTTTTCCTCCTCCCTCCCTCTCTTTCTCTCTCTCTTTACTTTTCTCTCCCCCTCTCTGTCACCTGATTGATGACATCACAGGCTGTTTGTGTCATCCTGTCTGTCATGGGCCAAACACATTGCTGCAACAATGAAACCTAACAGACAGGGAAAAAAACCCGTACTCCATCTGCTGTTCTCATACACATGACATCTACATACTCATGGGATTTCCCCTCAATGCTCAAACTTCCAGCGTTGTACCAGGACAACAACTGGAATGAAAAGTGAAACATGAAGAATGAAGAAATGCATCAGTTTGTTAAATGCAAAATTGCCACAACATTGACAGGAATAAGAGCTTATATTCCTTAAAATTCCCCAAATTATGGCATTAGCTTTATGATGAATGTGTAACAGCTGGAAAGTACATTCCCTAATCCAACAGTTCAATATTTATAATAAAATAGAAGCTTTTTATTCAGTGTTTTCCTAATATATTAACAGTAAAATACAACAACAGTAATAATACTAATAGTAACAATAAAAATAATAATAATACACAAATACCTTTACAGTTGAATAAAAATAATTCATGATTTAGGGTGACTAGTCAAACAAAGCTGTGCCACAGTGATGACTACAAAATAAAAGCACAATCAGCAGAGGTCACCATGATGTGGCTCTAAAACCTTCCCATTTAAGTCCAGTTTGAGGCAATCCCTCTCAAAAAGCATTTTTTGTGTGTGTCTATGTCTCATCATTACACAGAATATGGTCCTCCACCTCTTCACCCCATGACATGACCTCACGCTAAATTCTGAATCACAGATGGGTGTTTTTTTTTTTTTCCACTCATCAGCTCTGACTGGACTGCACCTGGTGCTCTGGCTTTGTCATCTGATTCAGCACTACCTTCTCGTGTGCAGGCAACGCTTCCTCCCCAACACCCAACTCCCACAGAGAGCACCTGGAGTCAGCCTGCGCCCCTCTCACACACCTCAGCATCTCCAGCACCCGTTTCCTGAAGTTTCTGCACAGGCCGAGATAGAGCAAAGGGTTGAGGCAGGCGTGAAAGCAGCCCAGAGCAGAAGTGACCATCAGAGCGGTTTCCAGGGAAGTCTTTCCACAGACGCCATCAGCAGATTCCTCTGGTGCCTTATAGTTGCTCTGGAAGGTGTCCACCATGAGGGTGATGTTGTACGGTGTCCAACAGAGAAAGAAGACCACCACCAGGGCCAGGATGACCCTGACGGCCCTCTGCTTCTGGAGGCCCTGGGAGCCGCGTTGCAGCCGTAGCAGGATGCAGGAGTAGCAGAAGAGCATGACGGCTGAAGGCAGGAGAAAGCCTACTATGTGGTAGAGCAGGCGTGATGCCAGCCGCCAGTCAAATACTGACTGAGAGGCATGCGGGTAGTTGTGAGTGCACACTGTTGGTCCTTGTCTTGCATTCTTCACAGCCTCCAAAGAGATGTAGTCAGGGATGATGAGGAGCAGGGAGATGAGCCAGACCGACAGGCAGCTGATGTGAACTAACCGGGGCTTCCTGCGGGAGTACAGCTGGACAGCGTGGACGATGGACAGGTAGCGGTCCAGACTGATGCAGGCCAGCAGGAAGATCCCACAGTAGAAGTTGATCTTGGAGGACAGAGAAATAAGCAGTTATCCAGTATAAATCAAATGCCATCAGCCGTCACCTTTTTTACACTTAAGTTAACCAACACATCTGTATTCCCATCCCCTTCTCTGGTCCCCTCCTCTTCCTCTTCTCAGAAATGTTGAACTGGCTGGGAAAATATGAGTGTCCAGAGGGGAGTACACTTGCTCAACAGCAGTATGAAGTACATTGACCCTGGTCTGCTGAGTGTCGCTTGACTTGGCAGGAAATAATGGCATACAGCACATTTCATCCAAAAACTCCCCCACACTCACAGCTAAACTAAAATGAACTTTCACTCTCTTTCTGTCCCTGCCTGTTCTATATACACCACCAGGTACCTACATTGAATATGGCTCCAGCGGCCTTGCAGAAGGGCGTCCCGAAGCTCCATCCCTGATCCTGAGCGGCCTGCGCGGCCCAGAAGGGCAGTGTGATCAGCAGCAGGCAATCTGCCACACCCAGGTGGAGGATGAAGGTATCTGTCACACTCCAGGTCCGCCTCCTCTGAGCCAGAACCACCAGGAGAAGCCCGTTCCCCAGAAGACCCACGACCAACGCCAAGGAGTACAGAACTGCCTCCAAATGACCACGGCTCTCTGGCTTGCAGTCCTCTTCATACACATAGTCGCCGTAATCGTAGGTGCTGTTTTGGACAAATATCCCACCGAGGTACAGATCCATGTTTGTCTACTGTGGATTCAAAGGTTTAACACAGACAGAAATGTGAATTCAAAATGTTATGGTGCCTCAGAAGTCAAGTCAGATGCTGCTTCTCTCTGTGGTTCCTCGGGTGTAACACTTGAAACTGTCTTCTCAAGAAGGCCAGCTGAGGCTTTTAAACACACTCAGACCCACACAGAACTCACATGGTTTCGATGTCACCAGATGAGGCAATACTGGATTAGGCTTAGACCGGAAAGTACAGTTCCCCTTAGCGTGGTCACACACAGTTCGAACCCATGAAATAAATATCTACAGTGGCTGCTGAGTGTACATATAAAGCTACAAAACCAGAAATACTTGGCAGGTGACACTGAGGTATGGGACATTTCCAAAGTAGTCAACACTGATAAACACATTATGATACAGTAGCAGCAGGGAACTATCAGAGCTACTTCCTATTTGACTTATCTGCAAGAGTCATGTCAAGACACAGAGAGAGAGAGCAAACGCATGAATATTATTGGGGGGGAAAAACAGCTACAAGTGAATTATTTACCACGTCAAAGACATTACAGGAGAGAAATAGACATAGACCTGTCTTTACAGAGTAGGGTTTGCAAATAATATTATCTCACTTACCATATGGGACCGACTAGGTTTTATGGGACCTTAGCTGTTGACTGTCTCCCGCTTGCTTTTATCATTGGAGATACTGAGGACAATAACCTCTCTGTGTGCTGTGAACTGATGACACTATAAGCCGGGAAGACACAGCGACCTCAACCCCTTTCTTCATACAGGGTCAGTGGGCTTTGCAGGAAGAATTACACTCACTCAAGATAGTCTATAATTCTCCGGTTTTTGGCATTCAGATACTTTCTACCGTCGTTATTTTGGAGGGAGGACGGTAAACTACTGCAGCTGTCGAGTGCCCATCAAATCCAGCCTGTTTACGCGTAAAAAGCTCCGTGGTTGCGCGCACACGTCAGACTTGAGGGATCCCCAAATCTGATCCAGAGGCGAATCCCATGTTAGTGGATTTAGGATGAATCCTAAAAACAAGACCGTCAGAGGGAGAAGTGTCCGGGGAGCAACCTGGAAGTTTCACTTTGATGACCCGTTCTGCGCATACATTACGTGTAGGCTACTTGACTTGTTTATATTAGCCTACATGTAGGCTATAGACTCACGCGCACAATGTTTTCTTCCCCGGTAGGATTCTTTCCGTCCATGGAAGTATGACGAAAAATATCAGCGTTCATCGAGATGCATCACACCTTTCAAACTATTTTAAATATGCCTCACAGCCTGCTTGCAGACAGACAACCTTGTCAAGTCAAATAGCCTAAAAAACATGACTCTTCCGGTGATTGTTTTTTCAAAATATAATCCTTAATGACGACTGTTTTATTGCAGTACCAAAGTACAAACCGATAATAAAAAAAATCAATGTATTGAATGGGGAATGTGTAGCAAATTAAAATATTATCGTTGCTTCTTTTGACAAAAATGTTATTTATTTTGAACGATTTTTGCTTGCCCTGGCCTGCCGAGACCTGCGTACCCGCTGCCTGATTCTATGCTTTTATTTTGAAGGTAGAATCACTTAACTTCCTGTGTTGTTCTCGTTATCTCTGACTGTCTTGACGTAGCTTTAACTTTACCCATACGTGGAGTTCGAAACAAAGCAATGTGAAACAATGCGCCGCGTCTTTGTCCACTAGATGGCACTATTTTGACGTCGTGGGGGATGGAAACGCTCAGATGGGCCTCAGAAACCAAGATGGTAGGATAGACGATAGTACAGAAGAGGATTATGGTCATGTGAACAATTTGACTTCTGAGATTGATCTCAGAATTCTGAAAATTATGTCAGAATTCAGAGTTTAAAGTCAGAATTCTGAGGACAAAAGGTCAGAATTCTGAGGACAAAAGGTCAGAATTCTGAGAATAAAGTTAGTATTCTGAGTTTAATCTCAGAACTCAAACAATGTTTCACGTGGCCTCGTCCTCCTCTGCAGCGTAGAAACTGAATGACAAAATAAAGTGTTTGAACTACAGCTAAACACACAACAGCAACACATGTATCGTTCATAGCCTGTCCGCTCAGTATTAGTTAACACGTAGTACTCTCTTCCAAGGGCCTGAACTTGAACTTAAAATATAAAATTTGGAGCTGCTCCGTGGGATGAATGTGAGGCTGATTTTATGGATCCACGGAATGTTTGAGTTTTCAGACCCATACGTCATTTATTCTACTACTAATAGTGTTACCAGTTCATGACCAGATGCATCATTCTCAACAGTGTGCCCTAACACCCCCCCCCCCCCCCCCCCCCCTCAGTTTCCCCAATTCATTCGCTTTGCAGCAACTCCAGGAAATTCAGTTTTTAAGGCCAGTACCCTATGGCCAGTACACAACAATAGTAGGTAACAGACAACATTCAAGACATCTACTTTCTTTTCCGTATAAAATGTTTATTATAAAAGTATTTATACAGCATCAGGTTGTGCTTCAATGTAACATACAAAATGCATCAATTATTAATAAGTGATGTTAATTTCCTCTTTTTGCAGCAACAACAATTTTGATGTAGACAGCTTACTATTGAATGACAATTTCAACACATACAACTCGACACCATCTTTTTCTTCCTTGTAATAGCTGCAACTGCTGTTGTATTGCAAAATTGAAATATTCAAGTGCAGAAACCAGCTGACCAAAAAAAAGCTACATAGTGAAAAGATGTGAGATACGATGTGAACCTCTGACTTTAAAACCACAGCCTCTAACTCTAAGTGCTGAACAAGCTTTTCTATACGGATGTGTTGAAATTTAAAAGTTACATAAGATGTGGCCATAGAAAACGACAGTCAACAACATCAATAAATGGAATGTGGCACTTGTCTAGAGACCCAGACTTTTATGTGAGTTTGTGCAACTTGAGTCAATAGTTTGATTTATCACAATTATTTTGATATGGGACGAACAGAACCAACAAAGCAAATTGTTGTAAGCTGCACTGTACTGACAACCACAGTAAATTTGAGCAATACTTCCAGCAAGGTATGATGGCAAAGCACTGGAGGAGTAAACACATCAACCTACAGAAATCTGGACATTTTTTTTTTTTCTATCAGGCTGTCTCTCTTCGTCTCACACTCACCCCCCAACCCTCCCCAACACACACACACACACACACACACACACACACACACACACACACTCACACACTTCCCCCGCTCATCTCTCTCTTTCTCTCTGACTCTGCATCAGATTTCACACCATGACAGAGTAGGAGGTGTTCTCGCTCTCTGCGGAGCTGAAAGATCCAGTGGTTCTTCTTGCCTTCCTCTGTCCCCATCTCTCCATCCCCCTCCAGCCTCTCTGTCCCAGCAGCTCCTTGCACATCCGGGCCAGCTCCCTCCTGAACTTCACCCCCACAAAGCCATACAGCAGAGGGTTGAGGGCGCAGTGCGACAGCCCCAAACTTTCAGTAACCAGAGTTCCAATGTCCACTGTGCGGCCAAACCGGCAACCACCAGGAATCACACCCAGCTTCTGAAGACTGTCTGCCAGTTGGAAGCAGTTGTAGGGCGCCCAGCAGACAATGAATACAGACACCAAGGAGATGATGAGGCGGAGGGACTTGCGTTTTTGGCGGCGAGTGGCATTGCACAGCGACCTGAAGATCCGGATGTAGCAGTAGAGCATGATCAGCAGGGGGAACCCAAAACCCAGAACCATGCTGACCAGCTGCAGCCCCACCTGCCACTGCATGGAGTTCTTGGGGAACCACACCTGGCACACAAGCTGGCCCGAGGAGTCCAGCGGCTTCACCTCCTTAAAGGTGATGTCCACCCCACTCAGGGCTAGGCACCCCACCCAGATGAGGGTGCACGCAATCTGGGCGTGGCAGGAGTTGCGCTTCCACCCGGAGCTGACAGCGTGGACGATGGCCAGGTAGCGGTCGAAGCTGATGCAGGCCAGGAACAGAATGCCGCTGTAGCGGTTCAGCGAGAAGAGGGCACCGGAGATCTTGCAAGCAGCCGAGCCGAATACCCACTGGTGGGCCCACTGAACGGCAAACAGGGGCAGGGTGAAGGCCAGCAGAAGGTCAGAAATGGCCAGGTGAAGGAGGAAGGTGTCAGTCAGAGAGAAGGCACAGGCTCCACTGCTCTGAGAGTTTCGGTAGCGCCGGACCACACACAGCACTAACACGTTACCCACCACAGCCAGGATGCACACCAGGCTGTACACCACAGGGGAGTAGCTCCGTGCAAAGTCATAGATGTCGTCTTGGAGGCACGGGGTTGCAAGCTTCCTCGTGTTAGGAGGAAAGGAGCTATAATTCTCCTCATACTCAAAACCCTGCAGTCAGGAGAGAGGAAAAGAGTTTTGTCAAATATTTGGAAAAAAGCTAAAGTTTTTATCCAACAGTAGGAATGTGGACACAGTTCAGTTTTTTCACAAATGTCTCATGTAATAAGATAGTTGAGGGTTTATTGTGATTTACTTTACACACAATAGTATAATTATAATGTGCTAAACATTTGATTAGATTATAACACGGAAATAATCATTTTCTATTTGCTAAGCTTTATATCAGCTTTACTTGGACCTCACTAACAGCAGTTGGTTCATCATTTTGGTTTCACCATTTTAATTTATCAAAACTTTGAGAGATCATTGATTTGTCTGCTAGATGTTGCATGATATCAGTTGTAGACTCAGACTAATATGAAAATATCTGAGTGGAGAGATGTATTATCTTCAGTACATTTTCATTTGCTCATGTTATGGAAAAATGCTAATTACAATATACTAATTAAATATTCTAATTTATTTGCACTTTTCTAGTTAGAGAGGGTCCCCTGTGCATTTCATGTCATTTGATGCTCACAGAACCACATGATAAAGAAAAGCCACTCACCCAGTAATCGTCTGTGGTTGGATTGACCTGATCCATACTGTAGTAAACAAGCAGGTACCAGAACACCTGAAACCATCCAAGAGTTAAGACAATACACTCTGCTCACACACACGTCGACTTTTCACAAACATCCCTTTTCACAGTCTCTATCCTCACCACATTTTGTCCAGATGGGGGAGAATCAGAAAGGAGAACTTATTATTTCAGGAACCGAATCCTCTCATATTTTAGACATACAAACGTAGCTATAGTAGGAATGGGTGACTGTTTGAAGGAAATTGTGACATATTATAAAAAAAAATGGCTGTAGCTAGCGACTTAAAACCAGACAGACAGACAGACAGTGCATGACTAATATACTTACTATGGAAAACTCAAAAATATGTTTTTCTTCTGCATTATGTGTCAGTATCTTCTACTGCAGATCTCATTCATGTCATTTTAGAGGCGATGCATAAAATGCTTACATATCATAACTTCCAAAGGAGGTTGGACTAAACGTTACCATCAAGAAGCAGACCCTTGTTTTACAAAACATTCCCATACAGAGTATTACAGAGGAGAAGTGAAAGTGCGTGGTTTGCAGGAATTACATTTGAAGTGTTCACTGTGTTGTTCTTGTTCATCCCTTGCTTTGAGATACTGGCCATTACACCTAGATTATGGGAACATTGTGGGTAGCTTGGGGTGATTTTTGACCCAGATACTTTATATTTCACAGCACTAGCTTTTAACTTTTAAGTGAATGTTTTTTTTTTTTTTTAATTCTTTTGATTCATTTACTACAATACTATAGAATCAGTTTGATTACGCAACAAAAATTAAGAATGATATATCAAAATATAATATTGTTGAAAACAGAATAGGATTATCAAAGAATCTAAAAGCTAAAAGTTAATTTCTATGTTTCTAAATGAAACAAAATAAACAAGTTTGCTAAGATTCACTTACGTTTTGTGATCTTGCAGAGCAGAGGGGGCACAAACTAAAGGGCTGGAGCAGAGCATGAGGGTGTTAAGATGCACTTAACCACAACATGTCAGGAAATGAAATAATTCACCTCATCCTCATTACAACGGTAACCATGACAGTTTCAGAGAATTGGTGATTAGATATCAGAGTGTATTCATGGTAATAGGGAGGATGTACTGTACTTTGGACTACCAAACAGTTAAAAATAAATGCACTAAATTTGTGTAGCATCTTACATTCTTAATATTGATTATATCCATCGTTTACAAGTTGTAGAAGTAATTAAGTATTTTCTTTCCTATCCTCATTGTGTTTTTGGAACATGGTGATGATTATACTCTCCACACTGATTGGTGTAATTACATTAGAACACATTTGCTTTTGATTGTGATTGTGACCATGCCAGTGCCAGTAAACCTATGGTGACTGTTGCAATTAAATATGTTATCTTAATTTCACAGATCTAAAACCACTGATTATCTTATTATCAGAAATCATGTTGTGAAAATATTTTCACACCTCTGTGCAGATGTCCCATATGGTTACACACTTCCTGCAAGATGGACGAAGTGTGATAACACACCAGTCTTTAAAAGTTGAGGCAAGTTAGATACTCTTTGAGACACAATAGAGAAATGTGTTCAGTAGGTTAGCTCCATTGAAAGTAAGATTCTGTCCATGCGACAACTTTTAAACTGAGTTAAAGGTTCTTAATATTCAAAACCAGTATTCAGTTAAGCAAAGTATTTAAAACCACTTATTGTATGCTGTGGTTGATGACCTCAGCCAAGCTGGAGGCTCAGCACAGGGGAACTCAAATGCAGTATCATCTGGTAGTGTGAGTCTGGTGAGCCACAGTATGTCCACTCTAAGACACTAAGCACTTGTACTACTTCCACAAACTAGACCAGACAGACAGTGGCTGGGCAGAATTACCAGAATTTTGTTTCACTATAACTATTTGATTTTTTTTGCAAAAAAAAAAAAAAAAGTTTTAAAAGTGTGAGGAACAAGTCTCTTGTGGTTACTTATGTCTCGACTAAGGGTCGCCTGGGAAATTATTTTATTGTGCAACGTAAGATGCTTCCCTCTAATATCCAAAGTCTTGCACTGGTCTGTATGAGAAGAGTGCAACATTAAAGAAAGAAAAGTAAATATTGTCAGGGTGAGGAAAGAAGAAAACCTTTCTCCTGAAACATATTTGGCTTTAAAAGCTAAGTATACTTTGTAATTGGGAATTGTGCTGCACTGTATTTACATAATCAAACACAGAGAAGGGAGGGGGACATTTAGCTTCGATGGGGCCTGATGTTATTGACATTGATTTTGTTCCATTTACCATTTCCTATCTTTGCTGCAGTCAATTATATCCACTTCAATCATACAGACATAGAAACCACCCTGTACTTTACAGTGCCCACACATGAGGGACTGCAAAAGCACTTGGATTAGGATTAGGACACAAATGGCAATTTAAATGTTTACCAATAATTATTAATCATCCCATTCATTCAGGCTTCGTACTAGCAAGTATATCTGTGTCAGAAGATGGAATGTAAATTGACGTTGTCTGTAAAAAGAAAAGCATGAGTACAATCCATGGTGAGGACACATCTGGGAAAGGCCCATGCACAAAATGAACATTATCTACCCGTTGTTACCATACTATGAGGTAAACATGCTATATAGCGATTACTTTGGTGCGAATGCAAGGTTGACATGAACAAAATGACAATAAAACTTTGTTGTGAGAGACAGTCACACTCTTTCTAAGGCTTATTAAATTGTTGAGAGAGCAATTCATACCAAATAGAAGACTTTTATTCTAAAATGGCTCATACGTGTTGCATTTATGGAATGCATAACCTCGGCTAGCAAAAATAATTAATTCCTTCAGATTAATTAATTGAATGTGCTTCAATTTGATTTGATTTGATTTTTATTACCAGAAACCAGAAACAAACAATAATCAAAATATACCACATACAAATCAAAAAGTCATACATTCAAATAAACAGCTTCTGCCTTCTCAGTTTCCATGCTTTCCAGATGAAACTACCCGTGCTAAATACTTCCTCTCTGAATAACCATTCCATCTTAAACTCATCTCCCAACCAAAACACCTCAGACTTCCTGTTTTGCATTTTCTCAAATAAAGGCTTAGTTCCTCATACAGCGTATAATACAACAAAAGGTGAAATTCATCTTCGACAAAACCCAATGGACATGTAGTACATAATCTCTCTTCCTCAACAATAGAATTGAACCTGCCCACCTCAATTGCCAGAGGGAGGGTCCCAGTTCTCAACTGGGCATACAGAGATCTTCTGGATCTTTCCAAGGGTCACATAACATAGATTCTGGACTATACATGTTCGTAATTTGAATATATGTTCTAAGTTTTGGTTAGAGCCAGATGTCAGTAGCCCATTTTTCTTTATAGTTGAGCAATAACCTGTGCTTAATATAGTGAATGCTATATCCTAAATCATTTCTTAATATATATTGCTGGTCAGCTTCACTGAATACAACATTCATATCATTACACCATGGTATGTGCTTTATCCAAGTTAAAAACTTGTTTCCCTACTCTACCCTCTGACATATTAGATCTAAAGTCTTTACCCTTTACCCTTTACCCTAGTCTAAAGTATTTCCCCTTTTTGGCTTATCACACATGGCTCCCAACCCATGTCCCCTTCGATCGCCAACACAGGTGCAAATTTATGGACGTCCAGAAAGCAGTGAACTGCCCGGCTGTGAATGGCATTAACCTTGGAAAATTCCTTACTACCCCAGACTCCAGCTGCATAAAATGAAATTGAGGATACACATGCATCATAGAGCTTTGAAAATGTAGCATAACCAAGTTCTTTGCAGGCTTTTCAATTTACGTATCACTGAACCCAGGGCTGCAGTGCCAGCCAAAACACTGATGCCCTCTTCAAATGTTAAATGTTCATCAAAAATAAATCCAAGGTATTTATATGAGCTGGTATATGCTAAGGACATAACTCCAGAATGAAAATTAAAGGTGCTTTTACCTACTCCTGTTTTGCTGAAGTGCATGATTTGAGTTTTTTCTCATGATTAATCGATAATCTCCATTTCCTTCCTTGAGCATGTTCTGCAACTCCTCCTCTGTCCCTGCTAGGAGTGCTATGTCATCAGCGTAGAGCAGGATGTTCAGCTTCATATCACCTATTTGCAATCCATGGTTTTCATTTTTAATTTGCTGTGTTGAAATAGGCCTTTAGCAGAGTGTAAGTGGGCCTTTACATTGGTTCTATATCACCAAGCCACAAGATAACATAGATAAGACATAACATATAATATTTATATTTTAGCATTAGCACATGTAACTAAATTGACCCTCCTTCATTCCTACACCAGATAAGATTCAGTGACGAGGACTGAGGTTTATTATTATGGTCAGGCCCCCAACTGGGTCATGGTTAGTTCCTATATGGCAAGTCAAGTAATGTTGAGAGACTAAAATTGTAAAAATCCCTCATGCTGTCTCCGCACCCCCATTATGTTTGTGTTCATAACAGGTGCGGCCCTTTATTTTTTAACAGTAAATACAATCACTCTCTCATTAGTCTCACAGAGTAACCCTGCCCAGTATAGCTACAATAGAAATTCATACACATGCATACAGGAGTGTAGCTAGGAATGTTTGGCTCCATGCACAGCAGGTGACTCACATCCCTAACTGAAGTTATAGGATTTGGGTGCGACCCTGATAGCACTAATCGGCAGTCGTAACCGTGCTTTCAGCAGTAGTCCCCAGTTCACAATCTGTGTATGGAGGAATTTTTTTTTTTTTGTTTTAGTCTGCACTGGACAAACCTATCGAAATATTATTCCTGTTTTTTCCAGTTTGTCTCAAACAAACAACAGCTGCTGCATCATATTTCTCATAAAGTTTCTTTCGCTAGCAGTTTTATCGAAAAAACCTATTTCAAAACCAGAGCAGTGTGAAATAAAAGTATAAAATATTTATAAATATACACTTGAGGACTATAAAAGGCATTTTAGTCCAGACACTTTTGGGGGCCTCCTTCAGCTTGGGGCCCTTGGTAGTCACAGTACCCTCTCCACAACTCATGTTTGTGCTTGAGGGTCCCTGTGGATTTTTTTTATTCTTATTTACCTATTCACAGTGAGGGCCCACAGTGCGTACACACACCACACCTGCCATAAGAGTGAAGCCTGCTTCATGAGTTGCAGAAACACAAATATGCACTATATACCTACTTTGTTCTTCACTTACTGTGTGCTGATAACAGACCACGTCATGGTAGGTGTGCACCCTGTTAAAACACCTGAAAACCTCTACGCCCCAAAACCAAACATTTGAGATTTGTCTTTACAAGGCTAAATGGACATTGTTTGGCATGCCATATCATTATAGCAACTGAGTGTACGAGTGACGTCACGCTAGGTATAAGAGGGGAGCTCTTCAGCCGTGCCCTCCTGTTTGTGGATTTACCCCAAAGCCATCTGAAACATCTGACTACCTTTGGGAAGCATAGACAAACCTCAGCAGGTGAGATCAGTGTAACTGTGAAGCAAAGTTCCCTCCAAGCCAGCGGTGTCCAGTCTTGTGCCATGGAAGAGTCTGCAGGTTTTCATTCCAACCAAACACTACACCAGCTGATTTCTCTGGTTGTGCAAAAACAGTGTGCAAATTAGTGAAATCAGCTGCTGTAGAGTTTGGTTGGAATGAAAACCTGCAGACTCTTCTATGATGCTGGACTGGACACCGCTGGCTTAGAGGAAACATTGGGGGATGAAAATGTTAACAGGAATGAAGCGAATCTTCATTTCCAACATTCTTGTGACTTACTACTACTATGTGAATATTACTACTAATCTTGAATACTGTATGAGTCATGTGTTATGTATTCGCAAGTCATTAGAACAAATCTGATCTGTGTTTCTCAGCTTTTCCTGTCTCTTCTTCTCCTGTTGCTCTCTGACTACACCCCCCCCCCCCCCCCCTCCTGTTCCTCCTCTTCTGTTCACAGCCATGGCATTCCAGTCAAATGTGATCAGCTCCCAGCCCCAGGTCTCTGTCACAAGCTACACTGTGTCCTCCGGCCTATCAGACTGGAGTTCAAATGTGTGCGACTGCTGTGAAGACTGCGGCATCTGTACGTGTGTGTGTGTGTGTGCAGTGGAGAAAAAGTCCTCAAATCCTTTACTTAAGTAAAAGTAGCAATACCATAATGTAAAAATACTTCATTAAAGGTAAAAGTTCTGCATTCAAAAGTTTACTTAAGTAAAAGTATAGAAGTATTAGCAGTAAAATGTACTGAATAACCAAAAGTAAAAGTACTCAGTCTGAAGAACCCTTTCAGAGTGTTAAATTTCTGATGCATTAACCTGTAAGAAGTATTTTAATGTTGTAGGTCTAACTGCTCCATATACTGCTGGAGAGTTTAAACTCTAACAATGTAACATAGTTTATGAGCTTATTGTATGTTAAATGATAAATGTAGTGGAGTAAAAAGTACAATATCTCCCTCTGAAATGTAGTGGAGTAAAAGTATAAAGTCTCACAAAATGGAAATACTCAAGTAAAGATCCAGTACCTCAAAATAGTACTTAAGTACTTGAGTAAATGTACTCAGTTACTTTCCACCTCTGGTCTATAGCGAGCAGAAATAAAACAACACAGCAAAATTAATTCCAATGTAATATATGGCTTCATCTGTCCCTGCCAGGTCTTTGTGCAACATTCGTCCCCTGTATCCTGGCCTGCAAAGTGGCTCAGGACAGCGGCGACAGCTGCTGCTTGCCCTTCCTCCCTGGGGCCATGATCGCTCTGAGGACAAGCATCCGCAGCAGATACCGCATCAGTGTGAGTGAGCTCAAGTTGTCTAACAGCTGATTGGACCATGAAATCACACCAATACAATGGACCTGAGTGTTGAAACAAGCAGGCCCGGTCGCTCTACATGGGTGTATATAAAAAGATAACAGTTGCAGTCACTGATACTGTTCTCAAGCAAACCCCACCTCCTTTCTCTAATCTTTGAAAACTGATTTTGATGAGATTGTGATTTGTGCATGGTGGTTTGTCACTAGTAAGCATGCCTCTGCTTCTCCCCAGGGCTCTGTGTGTGACGACTGGGTAGTCATGGCCTGCCTGCCTCTCTGCGGACTGTGTCAGATGGCACGAGAGCAGAAGATGAGAGGATGAGGTTGAATCTTATATTTAGTTACAAAGCGAAAGCACTTGTGGTTACATTCCTCAGTCTGGACACCATTTCTGTTTTCTAAGAAATAACCCTAATATCTTTTATGTGATGTAGATAACCAGTGACTCACTGTGATAAAATTTTATTTGAGCAGAAAATCAGCGGAGACATGGAGAAGGAAATGCTAATTGCGATTTAGATATTATAACTAACTTAACCCTTTCTTCTTTGCCCTTTCATCAAGTTGTTAGTGCATTTAAGAATGTTATTTATTTTGGACTGTAATTATACTTAAAGAATACTGCGTTTCATGCATACAATATACTTTTATTCAATATTGTATGTGATCATGTATTCATGTTATTTTCTTTATAAAATTGTGTAAAAAAAAAAAGTTTAAAAAATTGTTTAAAAAAATGTTTTATATACTTTTAATTACCTGAACTATAGTCATTTAAACAAACCTATTTCAATAAAACCTGTTTTGGTATAATCATGTTGTGGTTTCATGATTTAACTTTTGTTACATAGGAGCCACTTCACTAATAGTGTGAATTGCAGCTCTCCACCCATCTTCCTCTTTCTGTATTCTACTGTATATTTAAGATAGCCATGGTAGAAGGAGAAGCTTTCTGACGGGGCAGGATGAAGTGAACTACTTGAACAGGTAAGGCTGCCATGGAAACGCATACAGTGACCAACATTTAATTCAAATGTGCTAGCATATTTGAGTATTCATGTCTCAGGTCAGGAGTGTAAAAGATCACATGGATGGCTTTCCATTGTTTATTATAGACAGCATGTTATCTTTATTCTTATTTGCAAGTGATGTAAAAAAAAAAAAAAAGCAAGAGGATTTGAAAGTATTCTTAGCCATTTTTTATATTAAAAAATGTCCTCTTTCAAGAAGTTGAAACTCAAATTTAAATAAGATGAGTAATGGGGGATTTTATTATTATTATTATTTTTTTAAGGAGGATTTAACAGTATTTCATAGGTCTCCCCATCTGGATTACTGCTACCATAACTCAGATAAGGATAAGGATAAGGATAATATGGATAAGGATAAGGTCCCATGAGGCAACTAAGTCACAATGTCTCACACTTATCTCAGTATATTTCTGTAAATTAGGTTTATATAAGCAATTTCTATCATGTTAATAGCACCACCAGCACCTTTTGAGGGACCTATGAAGAGAGGAATGATTAGATGGTAAACTAGGGTGTTTTCACACTTGGTCCCTTAGCTAAATCTTTTGGGTGCCACTGACTCTAATGGTGTTTTCAAGTGTGAAAACACCCTTAGAGTCAGTGGCACCCAAAAGATTTAGGTCCTGGACAGCTGACAACCCTTACATGGTGCATTTTTACGGTATCAAGTATTGTTACAATGAAGTGAAACAAATGGAAGCAGAGTCGGAACATAGCAGCAGATGGAAAAGGGATCTGAAAACATCACAAAAGAGGAACACAGTGATCCTCATCATGGCAAAGTTCAAATTCCTTGCAAACACGTGCCTTCTTATATACTGTAGATGCTATTTTACATGTGCATCCTGTACATAAAGGATAATTTTATAGATTAGGATCCTATGTTTTTTTTGACCTGAAGTATAATGGTGAAACTGGAATTTGGTTCTTTGGGAAGTAGCAAATAACCATCAGCAAAAATTTATGGATTTTAGTGTGTGGATATATGCTACTATACCTATTACAACACCACTATAAAAGTTAAAGCATTTTTTTTTTTTTACTTTAGGGCTCTATGTCAGTCTTACCTTGAAAGAATTTAATTAGAACGTCATACCTGTTATTCTGAAAACATGACCACATTTAATAAAAAATACAATGCTGTAAAGTGTCACTTTTTTCTCTCTAGTATTGCTACCTTGTATGCCATAATACAGGTTTTGAGGAATATCCTCCTCTTTCTCCTTTTCAGAATCTCTAAAAGGCACAATGGAAAATCTTTTCAGGGGAGAGTGAGACCTGAGACGCCATTTTGATAAACTGATTGTCATGGGCTTCCACAATATCTAAGGTACATTTTCAGATACACTGGAGAGGTATACAGTGATAAATATGCACAAATTAACACCAAAGATCTCAACATTTGAGGACAGATACCTATTTACTGTATATCTCCTGTAAAGGTAAGAAAACAAGTCTCTCATATATTAATGATTGATAAAGTAGTTCTGTATGTGCAAGAGTCTCAGAGTGCAGATGTAATGTGTATTGTCCTACACGCAAACTATGCATTATGCAACTAATGGTAACCGACAAGAATTTCACATTTAGTATTTTCCTTGGCCTGATTCGAAATGGTACCCTCAACTTACCAGCACATGACCAAGACTTTGTTATGCAGTACCGACCATGTTACACTCATGTAATATGTCTTAATATGTTCTTCTAACCTCAGGTTCCCGTGCCACAACTAAGCTCAACTGATGAACACTCCACAAGCCTTGTATACAGACGTATCCAACACACATCCAAACCAACACAACAAGGACAAAGATTAGCACTGCTGAAAGAAATTTAAATGATTTTTTTTCTCTGGGGAGACCTTTTCAAATTTTTGCTACAATAAGAAGACAAAATGGCAAGTCTAACTCATCAGCTGTTGGTGTCAGTGACAATTGTGCTTAGCGTTGTCCAATTTATTGATGGCTACAGCTTTAAAAACTGCATTGAAGACCCATACTGGAATACAAACAAAACAGACATGCATACAAAATTCAGTTGCAGCCATCGAAAAGAAAAGAGCATGTATGCCATCATACATGACCTTCCACCCTCTGCCCTCAATCTCAACATCTCAAGTAATCCTATCTCGCACATACCTGACAAGAGCTTTGTTCACCTTCCAAACCTTGAATACCTTAAAATGGATCATAACATCTTGACGACCATTGATGAACTGGCTTTCCAAAACTTGTATCACCTTAAGAGTCTAAATTTGTCCTTTAACTACATATCAGAACTCGACCCTTCCCTGTTTAAGGACCTTAACAAGCTCACCTTTCTCTCGCTGACAGGTAACAAATTAAAGCAGCTCCCTGTGAACATTTTCTCCCGTGTCTTCAATCTAGACACTTTAATCTTACGGCAAAACTTTCTGACTAATTTCTCAGGGGTGGCAGAATCTGTGTCACAGCTAATGAATCTGAGCAAACTAGATCTTTGCTTTAACCAATTCAAGTCCCTCAGTCACTCAAATGTTTTATTACCCAAATCCCTCACCATATTATATCTATGTAGAAATTATCTGACCACATTAGCTTGCGAGCCTTCCTTTCTCAGGCGGATCGAGCTGCTTGATTTATCATACAATTCTCAACTCCCCTCGATAGCTTTTAAAGGAGTGGATTTGAGTCAAATAAATTATCTGCGTTTGCGTGCAACCAATGTCAGGGTATCTGAGCTTTTTAATGTAAGCAATGTCAAAGTTGGTCATGTAGATTTCTCTGGCATGGGTCTAAAAAATGACAGTCTACTCATAGAGCTGTGCAGATTGTTGAGGGGAAGGGTGAATTGTATTAAAGATTTGAAACTGGGAAGTAATGGGATTAAGTATATAAATTACACACTGTCCGGTTGTCCTGACATCAAAGGAGCCGTGGATCTCTCCCGGAACCAACTGAAAAGCATAGGTTGTCTTGACTTTCTTAAAGGACAGAAACACATACAAAGCTTTATTGCAGAGCATAACCACCTCACCTCCCTCCAGTCTTGTAAAAAAGAAAATATGCTTTCTTTCCATTATATGAAAGAGCTGAGCTATCGTTACAACCGCATCCTCTCAGTCAGCTCTTTTGCTTTCCATCATACGCCAAATATCAAGACTCTAAAACTCAACATAAACACAATTGCTTTTCTCCATCGTAATGCTCTCAAAGGGCTAAAAAGTCTTGAAACACTCCGTTTGGACAATAACCTCTTAACAGATTTGTTCAATGTCAGCTTTGAAGATCTATATAACCTGCAAATCCTTAACCTACGTAACAACCGTATCTCTGTTATTTTCAATGGGACGTTCCTCAGTCTCAGCAGCCTGACTACCTTGGACCTGGGAGGGAACAAGATCACTCATTTTCAGCCGTCAGGCCTTGATGGACTGAAAAATCTGTCCAAACTCTATCTAGATGGAAACAATCTCAAACAGATCGACAGTGAACACTATTGTGTATTCCAAGATACACTTAAAGTGCTGGATCTACAAAGGAATCAGATTAGCTTACTCTCTGAACATATCTCTGTTTCTCCATTTATGAATCTCAGCAAACTCCATGATCTAAAATTAGATGGGCAAATGCCCTATGGGATCACCCTTTTACCTCGGGCTTTCTTCCGTGGCCTCCGCTCACTGAAATCTCTGTACCTCACTAACAATCACATCACTTATCTTGCACCTGACGCCTTTGATGACCTGAGTCAGTTACGTTTCCTCACATTGGGCAACTCCTGTGCTGGGGTGGTACAGCTACAGCCAGGAGTCTTTAAAAATCTGAGGAACTTGACTAAATTGATTGTGGAAAACATGGGCATTCAGAACTTCTCAAAGGAAGTTTTTGGGAATCTTACAAAGTTACACATCTTGCAGCTCAACCACAATGTGATGCAGAGCATTGATGTAGATGTGCTAGAGACGCTCTCTAATCTCCGGTACCTTGACATACGTAATATTCCTCTAAGCTGCACCTGCCAGAACAGAATACTGCAAAACTGGACAGTAAACAACCCGAATGTCCAGTTAATATACCTCAAAAATCTGCCATGCCAAGACAACAAAAAATTCAAATTCCACAACTTCGATACCAAAGTTTGCTACATAGACCTAGGAGAGTACCTGTTTTTCACCACAGCTGCTGTGATCTTTTTGTTCACAGTCATTCCTTTGCTTTATGTCAAACTCTACTGGAAAATGAAGTACAGCTATTACGTGTTCCGTGCCTGGTTTAGTGAGCAATGGCGTAGACTAAGGGAAGAGGAGGAAAACTGCAAATATGATGCATTTGTCTCCTATAACTCTTCTGATGAACACTGGATTCTGGACCAGTTGCTGCCCAACCTGGAGGGAAATGGATCTTCTTTTAAACTTTGCCTGCATCACAGGGACTTTGAGCTGGGCCGCGATATTGTGAGCAACATCGTCTCTGCTGTATATGGCAGCCGCAAAACCATTTGCGTGGTGAGCAGGAATTTTCTACAAAGTGAGTGGTGTTCTCTGGAAATCCAGTTGGCCAGCTACAGACTCTTTGATGAGCACCGGGACGTTCTCCTGCTTGTGTTTCTGGAGCCCATCCCTGAGAGGCAGCTATCATCCTACCACCGCATGAGGAAGATCATGTTAAAGAAGACTTATCTGCAGTGGCCTGGCTCAGACTGCACTGACCCTGCCCAGGCCCAGGACCTGTTCTGGAATCAGCTGCGGAGGGCACTGAGGAAGGCGAGCAGACTCGACAATGAAGAAGAAAATTACAGAAACGAAGGTTGTGCGATTGCCGACAGGGAAGACACAGAATATTTTGTGAATCAAACATCAGATGAAAATTATTACTTGTTACCTTAACAAAAAACATGAGACTTGAACATTTAATTGTAATTTTAGTTGTGGTAACCCCTCCAGTATGTTAAATGAATAATTCCAATGTATCTGTGTGTGTTTGTTATACTGTAGTGAATATTTATGACATGTCTTTTTTGCATTCATTTTTTCCTTGAAGAAAACAGGGGCTTATAGTATGGAGTGAAGTGGTCATAATGGAAATATGGTGTGATGGCAGAAAAGACTTTCAAAATGACATCCCAAGATCAACAAAAATATCAATTATCCAAGCATGAAACAGCAATCTCAATCAAATATCCTGTACTCAGTTTAATTCGACATTGAGCATCTGCTTAACATGGTATTTCACTATAAGCTTACAAAGCAAAGCTGCACAAATGTTTCCTGCATTTTTCCTGCAATGTGGTCCAGACACAAAATAATATCAGAGGGCTCTCACAGTAGCATATTCTTGGCTAGAATTTTTGCTGTGCAATGAATTTCCCGTTATAGTAGCACTGTTATAAAGATATATACTGTATGTGTTAACATACAGTTATGTTTGTTAGTTATGTATATTAAAAAGTGCTCTAATGATTCAAACAATACATAATTGTGTGTTTCTTTGTCCCAGCTTGAATGTAAGAAAAAAATAAAAGAGGTAAGGGATGTTAGCCATTACATTTAACACTCTGTTTGTTAATAAAGCTTGGGTATTTCTCAACACATAACCATAACAGAATATTCCATTGACTGTGAAAAAAAAGTCTTGATGGTATGAAGTCATAGAGTATTTATTCTGACAAAGGATTGTCTAAGCAGTGTGCATAGGCATGTCTCTATGCAAAACCTCATCATATATTAGTAAAGTCTCATAGGAGGGAAGGACCAGTGCTCAGGGCTAGGGAAGGAAGGACGGGGAGGTGAAGGGCCTCTCTCGAGCATGTGAGATGGGGGGTAATGCATCATGTCAGTGTGGTGGGACAGGAGGGAAGGCCTGGTCGCAGGCTGACTGAAATGGTAGAAAGGGTGGAGCTGGTTTCTCTCCTGAGGATAGCGAACTTGAGCATAGGAAGAAGGAACAAAAGAACGGCTGTCAATTTCAAATGGATCTTGCTCCTGGGGGAAGTGCCTTGGCTCTGCTGGATGTCCTTCTGGCAGACCTGCTGGGTAATAAAGGAAGGGCTGCTTGCCGCTCTCACTGTATCCAGGCCCACTGCTCCTTTCTCTCACTGTTCTGGTCTGGTTCAAAAAGCCATTTTCATAACACTCCAACCCAACTGACTCTCTCCTCGTTGCCCTATTGAATCCATCATCCCAGCGCTGAGGTGGTGAGGCTTGAACTGCCCAACGTGATGTGGGAGCGGGAGCAAACAACTGATTGGGTGATGAAGCCCGAGAGGAAAGCTGAAAGTCCTTGCAGAATCGAGAGGAGGAACAAGGTCTGAGAATCTCATACAACAGATCGCCAACCTTCTCCACACTGGGGCCTGTCATCCATTCCGCAGTCTTCACAAGAGACATTAGAAAACAATTTATTGGAATAAAATGTTAAGTATGAGAACCTTGAAATTATCTGATCATAGTGACAACATTAATAACGGGAGGTGTGAATATAGCTTAACTGGTGTAAACCCTAAGCTCTCACCTGGTCCAGGCTCGGGCGGGGCTGCGGTGGCGACATCCCACTGGTATGTTTTTGTTTCCTCCTCCTTTTGAAAGATCCTGTTTTCTGGGCGTCGAAACATGACTGATCTCCATTGCCACCTTGAAACGCTGTATTGAATGCATCTGAAAGTAGGAGAGAAAAAACTGTCCATGAACAAACTATAATGTGTACAGTGCTCACTACAGCAGCCATTTAATGCAACAAAAACACAAAAAGCATATTAATATCAATCAATACTGTTGTTCACCTATTTAAAATCTCATAGGAAGGGTGAAATTAGGGCAATATATTATATAATATCGACATTGTGATATGAGACTAGATATCATCCGGGATTTTGGTTATCGTAATATTGTGAAATAACTTAAATGTAATTTCTTCCTGGTCTTAAAGGCTGCGTTACAGTAAAGCGATACAATTTTCTGAACTTATTATCCTGTTCTGGCTGAGTAAAATGAACAATGATTGGCTTTACCTGCTCATCATATCCATATTACATATTACTGATTAGGCTACACATTACTGATTACTAATGATCATTACTAATTTTCAAAATGTTCTTGTGTGTAAATATCTTATGAAAGCATGGATACTCATTTCCCAAAATATCATCACATTATCGATATTGAGGCATTTGATCTAAAATATTGTGATCCTTAATTTTGTCAATATCGCCCTGCCCTAGGTGAAATGCCTCATTACAGTAAATCACACATAGCCTATTCCTTCATCTCTCTACAATGGTCACTTTAAGTTACCATAATATAATTTAATAACATTTAGTAAATCACCATATTTCATTCTGAATATGAGAATCTCAAGGCCACTGAGCACTACACTCCTCACCTGTAGGCCAGAACCCATCTGTACCTATCATGGATGGTCCCTTATCCTGAAGCTGGACTGCCCTTAGTCCAGTGCCAAAGCTGAGGCGTCGCTGCACCTTGAGGAGGTTCTCCTGTAGCAGGGGTCCATGCCGCTCCCGCAGGGCCTGCACCAGCACCTCCCTGCTCTCTGCCACCAAGTCTCTCCTTCTCAGAAGCGGGAGCTGTAGACAGTGACACAAATTCGCTGCCACTGCGCTGACAGAGTTAGATATGCGATCCAGACCACCGCCCCGGTGCTGGGTGTCAAAGCTGTCACTGGTTCCGGCTATGGGTGAGCTGGAGAGCTGAAGTGGGTTTGGGCTGAAACCACAACTCTGTATTTGGTGGTGAGGAGGCTCCTGGTTCTTAGGGGTGTGCTCCAAAGTTTGGGGATTCAACTGGCTCTTTACCTTCTTGTTCAGTGGCATCGCATTTTCTTTGTCTTTGCTGGCTGTCGATACATCAGGGGGGCTGTCTGTAGATGAGAAGGTGCCATTATCACTTTCAAATGAAAGATCGAGTTGGTATTGTGGTCTCTGCCCTGGTGTGATATCTGATCGCTGACTATTAGATTGAACGGTTGTTTTCTCTCTCTCCGGGCAAACTTTAAGGGCCTTTGTAGCCGGGTCTGCTTTCTTTTCAGTTAGTGCACCCTCATTCACATCAGCAACCACCACATCACTACTGCAGCAAGGAGAAGGAAGGTAAGATGTTAGAAAAGGACGTGAAGCAGCCATGTTCTTTTCCTGTACTCCATGCTGTCCACATTTTTCCAGCTTCCTCTGCTCGCTTAGCAAGCGTTCAATGTCAATAGACTTCACCTCATGGTTGAACAGACCATGGTGCCCTATGAGGCGGCTGTCTGTGATGATACTGGGCTCCTGTGCAGCAGGAACAATCCTCGCAAACTGTGCATCTCTCCTTGGAGGACAATGAGAGTTACTTTGGCAGCAGTAATGGAGACGTGCCTCGTCCTTACTGCTTTGGCAATGGTGATGTGATTTGCTCTTTGATGCTCCTTCTCCACTGCCTCTCACCTGACTCCTCTCCTTGCGTGACTTCAGTCTTTTCATTTTGTGCTTGCAGCTGTGCTTGCGGCTGTGCTGTCCATCTGTCTTATTATAATGGTTTGAGGTGGATGTGTTGACTGGGCTACAATTTTTACCTGTTGTCTTCAATTGCTTGTTGGAAAACATTTTGTTTGTCTGACAAGGCTCTGTCAGAACAATAATTCATGCTGACCTGGATGGCTAGAAACAGATAAATATAAGCAATTAAGGTTAGTAACGTGGAAGCTGGTAAAAGAGTGGCTGGAGCTAACGTTAACTCAGGGAAAAGCAGACATACAGGATGACACAGGATATCTAGGATGTTGCACCTGGTGAGGTCAACTAACTAACGTTAGATCATTCAGCAAGCCACTTGAGCATTAATGACAACTGATTTAGCTAACAGTTAGCGTTAGGTGGTTAGCAAATAAATAACGATAACGTTAGCCAACAGGTGCACTTTAACTTGAAGCACACGTGGAAAAAAGTATGCAATTGAAGCTGCCTACAAATAACTAACGTTAACTTACAAAATGTGGCAAAAAAGGGAAAAAGTAAAGCGGTCAGCAAACCATTTTTGTATTATCTAGTATCATTAGTAAATAAAAACGTTGCTTACCCAAATGTCACATAGTCGTTTGTTGCTATATTTAAATCTCACGTTGCTCGGCAACATGCCGCCGATGGGGTTTCTCCGCGCAGCAAGAACTCCCACGAACACCAAGTATCGGGCGACTCTACTTACATCGACGAGGAGGTAAACCTGTCTTATCTCTTACATTTTTAAACGTTTGAAGAATGGTCTACTTATTATTTATTTATTTCATATCATTCTCTTAACAAGTTTATTTTAAGAAAACGTGAAATAATGATAATATAATGGGCACAATTTGAAATACATATAAAACATATACTTGTACTCACCCATGGTGGTCGATGGTACATTCAGCTGTAGTGAAATTTTACTTCCAGGAACTGAATTGGGAGACCAACCATAAAATTACGGTATTTTGTTGGCGTTTTTATTATGGTATATTCACTATTATGCTATTGAATTTAACCGCTATACGAAACTTTGCCCTTTTAATGTGCATAATACGCTCGTACATGATAAAATTACTTACTTTGTTACTGCGTGACAGTTATCTCACTGTTTATATATCTGGTGGCGTATTAGCGTATTGATTTATTGGTTTGATTCCATCGCATGGTAGCAAAGATGCTAACGTGACTGTTTTCCCCACAAAAATAGCGAAGTGATGAGTGCAGGAGACCCAAACCCAGCCGCCACACCCACTCCTTGTGAAGACACACAGGGAGATGGACGATGGATGTCTTTGGTATCGTATTTCGTATTTCTGACTTGCTCCAGTAGTGTTTAGATATTATAATGCATACCCACAACTAAACTGCAGTCATATTGAATGTCAGAATTCACCTGTCTGTATTGTCGCTATCGTGTTGGGAGTGACTTCATACCATGCGTGATGATTGAAGTAGATACTGTACCTTGTAACTACTTGGTATTGAAAATAAATCTATTTATTTGTTGTCTTTTTACTCCTTTACTCTGTATAGCACAACCGTTTTGTGTCTGACAGCAAAGACAAGGAGCCTGATGTGGTGTTTGTTGGAGACTCTCTTGTTCAGCTCTTGCACCAGTTTGGGGTAACAATACTTTTGTGTGTCTAGTGTTATATACACAGTAGTAGGGAATTTGCCAAGTAGTCATACAAACCTGGACGTAATCACACTCTGAGTTAGTTGATTGTGACTGTTTATTCTGTATTCATTAACATGTAGACATACTCTAGGCTCGTTGTTGTCATGTTTTGCCTGCAGGTATGGCGGGAGCTGTTCTCTCCTCTCCATGCCCTCAACTTTGGGGTGGGAGGTGATGCCACACAACACGTACTATGGAGAATGAGCAACGGGGAATTGGATAACATCAGCCCAAAGGTCAAAATCGCTGCCAAAATTAGAGAACATAGCTATGCCTGTTTTAGCAAAAGTTACACCATAGACTGAACCATGTTGAACCAAAATGATCAGTGAAGTGAACTTATTTATTTATGTGTTCCTTTCTCCTTTGTCCAGGTTGTAGTGCTGTGGGTAGGCACCAACAATCATGGTCACACTGCTGAACAGGTCTGCGGAGGCATCATGGCCATTGTCCAAGTCATCAAGAACAAGCTACCCCATGCTCACACCCTTGTACTCGTAGGTTTTCCTGATGCATTCCTTGAAGGAGTAGTTAATTGCGAAATGAAAATTCAGTCATTATCTACTCACCCCCATGTCAGTTGAAGTTTGTAGGATCACCGAACACACAGCAATTTAGTTCCAGCTCAGTCTTTTTCTTGTGATCAATTTTTTATCGGTATTTATTGGAACTTTTTTGGAGCTGTCAAAAGATGAGGTGGAATTGTGGGGGCTAAATTACTGTGTGTTTGATGATCCTACGAACTTCAGTGCAGTTTCAGCTGACATGGGGGCGAGTAGATAAAGGCTGAATTCTCATTTTGGGGTGATCTATTCCTTAATTCAACAGTTTTTACATTGCTGCATATAATCCTAAAATAATTATAAATGAAAATTGACCAGGGAGTGTTACAGTTGTTGACAACCTTAACAGTAGACTTTGCTGTATCTGTGCATCTGTTTCCCAGGGGGTTTTGCCCAGGGGAAAGATGCCCAACCCTCTGCGGGAGCGCAATGCCCAGGTCAACAATCTGGTCCAGGAGGCGGTGTCCTCTCTGCCCCATGCCTCTTTCCTGAATGTGGACCCTGGCTTTGTCCACTCCGATGGTAGCATCTCCCACCAGGACATGTATGACTACCTCCATCTGACCCCTCAGGCCTACCAGGCTGTGTGCCAACCCCTGCATGCCCATCTCAAGTCCATGCTAGAGAAGCCTGCTGAGAACTGAGGAACAACTAACCATCCACAGACTGTCCAGGGCACAGACTAACACTACTGCAGTGGTCCTTGTCCCTGTTTCTGGAGAGCGTCACACTGTGTTATTAGCTTATTAAAACCTTGAATGATGGAGGGAATCAAAGATTAAGTGTTAAGGGCTGCAAGAATTATTCGTGCAAGTCCTCTCCATGGCCAGGGTTTGTGACCACTGTTGCTATTAATGGGACCATAGACTATTTTGTGTTTATGCTGCAATCACAAGTTAAATGTGCTGCACTATATGCCGGGATATGTCTGCTAAAAGAAAAGAAAAGATATGCCCTCACTATAGTAAGGAAATTGCTATAATCAACAGTTTTGCCTTCTCAGTTCCATTCGGTTCCATGAGTTACATTTATTTGGCATCAGTTTTATTTACTTTGATGTGGACTCATTTGTTTATGTGCATTCAAACGACCAAATGTTTTGATTTTGTCCAAACATGGTAGTCAATTGACCATTATTCTCCACTTTTTGATTATGATGTCACATGTTATCTTATTATTGTCCTTTTACCTTTGGCTCCCTATTTCAATTGTCACACATGCTTATGATTGGAGTACGGATTTTGATGTGAGAAGCTTTGTTTTGCTGCCAAGATATTATATGTATTTGAGTAGGTTGTTAAACTGTTGTATGGGTGTATCTATAGCTTGTGCTTCAAGTTCAATCTCTTCTAAGCCCTGATAGCCTATTAGACCCTTTAAAAGGCTTTACTTCACACTAAATAGCTTATGAGCCTCTTGGATAAGGATTGTGTTACTGAACTTGAATTATGCTTCAGGGATGGCTGATTCTGTGATGTAAGAATGCATTAAACATGAAATTAAGATGGTTTTGGTATCGCTTATTGCTTGCTAATATTAAGTCTGATTATTGTGATACTACTGAGTGAGATGCATTCATTGTCACTGATGCAATGCAATATCGTCAGGTTTCAACATTTCTCACTAACCACCAGGTTCATCAAGAGTGCACATACTCAGAGTAGGTTAACTAAAGATTTATTGCCTTTGGTTGACTGGTTTTATTCCTAAAACAATAATACAATAGTGTGAGCAGTTTGTAGGAATCTGTGAGAGTTGAATTAAGCTTAAAGCAGAGAAATAAATCAACAAATCAAGAGCTGTCTCATTCTGAAACTTGATATCAGGGTGAACAGGTCACAAGTTTTGTTTTACAGATTCAAATCAGTATCACCGGGTTATGGCATAATATTTTTCACAGATATCTGGCTAACTTTCTAATCCTGCTTTGTGAAATACGCCGCTGATGTTTCCAGGGCAGCGGTGTTGACAATGCTGACAACTGAAGTACCCAACTGTGACTGATAATAAGAATATCCACGTAGCACGAAATGGTTGTGCCATGAAAGAATGTAAATGATCCATGATATGAGTTGTACAGTGCAACTCAGAACAAACAGAACCTCAAATTAGATGGGCAGATAAACGCTCCTTTTGATTTCTTTCGTAACTTGTTGAGTAAAGAGTAGGACAGCTGTGTCCTGTTGACAGAATCTCTTCAGCCTGGAGTGGTGAAAGACGAGTGTTATTGTTGGATAATCACTTTGAAAATACTTAAGCATAAATGTATACTTGACACTCTTTTCACATGAAGTTCATATTAACGGATACTGAGAGTTTGCGATGAAAAGTTTCTCTTGGGAGTTAGAGAACAAGGGCACATTTGGTATTTGAATGCTCATTTTATTCTTTCATACTGTAGGTCAGTATCATGTGGGTCCCACACTCTCACACTGTCATGCCTACAAGCCATTACTCAACAGTGTGAGCCGTTGTTTTGGCAAAGGTACATCTTTCCGCTGAATCTTATTCACAGCAAACCACTGGAAAGGTGCGGGAAGGGAAAGACATGCTTCATAGAATTGTGGCAATCAATGAACAGCTCATTGCTGCCCTATGAGCCCCCAAACTTTATAAGGTGCCACAATAGCAACCGTTTCATTCCTTCAGAGGGACCTGAAGTTAGCGCACATTTACACGGATATTTACCTGGATATAGGCTACTGTACTGGTCTTACCACAGCATGGGATCAAAGATGTTTGCGCTGTACATTCTGGTACTGGTAGCATTCATTGACCAAAGCCAAGGTATTGTGTACTTCATCAGAATGAGACAATACTTGGTGTTATTAATTAATTAATTAACTTTATATACATATAATTTTTTTATTGTCATTTTTCAAAGGTATTCCTAAGACAGATGAACAGCCTTTGAGTGTCAGCACAGTCACTAATGGTATGTGAGAACATTATCTGAGGAGTGGGGATAACACATTTTGCACAGGACTGATGCATTAATAATTGAGTAATAATTGAGTTTTTATGATTGTACTTGTTATCTGTTTCAATTTTTGTCATTAAGTTTAATAAGGTTGTTTCTGTTGCAGCCTCTGCCAATGGAGAATCATTGACAACTGAGGATTCGATCAGCAGCCCCAGGCAGAATGAGAGACTGTGTGACTCTAAAGGTGAAAGCAATGCTATCCAGGGCGTATAGTAAAGACAATAAATCTAGCTTGTAGCTTTTTTTTAGCATATGTCTCAGTATTAGCAATGTGCATCGCATTATCTTGAGGGGCAGTTAAAAAAAACAAGTAACTAGACACAGAACCTTTCACTGCATGGCTTGCCAGTCTTGCCCTTTTATCCTTGTGACTTGAAATCTTTGTGTGACTCAGGGAGAAGAAGAGGGGGGATGAATGCAAGCTTCGTTTGTCAGAACTCTGCCAAACGCCACCGCAGGCCTGGAAAATGTGAGTTATGCATAGATTTAGAGATTAAAGCAATAATGAAGTGAAATGCTAATTTACTTGAAAATTAAAACAGCCTAAGTATAACTACATATTTAGTGTTAGTATAGTATTTAGTTGTTTCTTCGCTGGACAACCTGAAATGTGATTAGAAACTTAAAGTTTCTTCTAAAGAGTTATTTATAATTTTAATCATATTTGAGCCAGTCTACTTAATCTGTGTTTTTTTTTTTTTCTAATCCCATTGCTGCATGTCTGGAATTTACTCAATCCGGAAGTGACAAAAAAGTGCCTGAGGACGAAACCAGGGAATCAGAGGACATCCTGCAAGTCTCCTGGATTAAACAAGGGAGTTAACAGTAGAAAGTCCCCTAGTGTCCCAATCTGAATAGTGCACAAAATCTTTTGTTCTGTAACCACCATTTTGCAATCATCACTATAACCATATTTCATTGTTGTATTCACTTTATATTTTTTCTTTATCACCAAAAGACTCACGATTGCATGTCATAAACTTGTTGAATCACCACAAAGAGTTGTACTCCTCAATAAAGTCTCAAAGAAAATGAGTGTATTCATGTTTAATTAATGAAAATAATTATAGGGAATTAATTAGGCATCACACACATAAGCTGCAGGGGTTAAGTTAAAAGGTTTTCAGCAAGTACCAAAACTGTTGAGGTATGAAGGTATTTTAGAAGAATTCAGCTGTACTTTCTGTCCAGTCTGTAAAATTATGCAAACAAATTAAAGACTTTATCAAACTGACTCCAGGGCATCAATAATAATAAATATTTATAGAACAAAAAGGATAAAAACAGACTTAGGCAGTGCAATAGTAAGAAGTAGGTTTTGCCCTTTCACTGTCAATGAGAACGCTAATGTTTAATCTGATGAAAGCGAACATGATTGTCATGAGAATGACAATAGTAACAACATAGTTTCATTGAAAAAAAAGATAGATTGTTTATCCAGCAAAATCTACAAGAACTGGCAATATGGCCTCCCTCGACAAAAACATCAGATCTAACAATATTGACTATGCCTACCCATTCTTTTTAAGTTTCTAAAAAGGACTGTAGAGGGAGCAAGAGGCCTTTCCATCCTACTGGATCTCTCGCTGTGGAAGTCTCAGTGGGACAGCCAGTCGCTGACCGCGGGGAGAGACAAGGCAAACAGAGCCAGCAGCATCAAACCACCTTGGGACTGGAGTGGGAGGGCGGCTGCGTGGTCTGAGAGGGACGGGGACAGAGGACATGTGGTAGGAAATGGAGGAGAGGAAAGTGAAGAGAAGTTTCATTAGGGGATATTCACCATTATGTGGAACCTACTATGAAAAAATGATAGCTAGCATAAAATGTAAAACTCACTGTTGAATATTACTGAAGTTTTAAATTAGCTTAGATTAGATTAGGTTAGATTTGACAAATATTACATTTTGGAATGGTCATCACCATCAAATATTTTCATCTGTATTTCATGTTTCGTTCTCGAGCCCATCAGATATTACAATATGACTGTCCAAACTGTACAAACCAATACTGAACTAATTAGGGGGATACTGTAGTAATCAAAACAAAGACTCACCGGTGATGGTAAAGGCTTTAGTGTGGTACATTGTGATATTGGTCACAGGGTTCTTGGCCTTGCACGTGTAGTTCCCCTCGTTTCGTTCTGTGGCCCATATAGTGATAACAGAGCCAGTCTGAAGCACTGATGTTTGGTAGTTGAAGAACCACTGGTACTCACTGATTGGCCGAGAGTCGGCATGGCACTTCAGTGACACAGTGAGGACTGAACCCAGTTGTACTGAGTCTGGGCCAATGATATCCATTCTCAGAGGGCCATCTGTAGAGACACGTTCAGTCAGTAAAATGTACAGTAAAATGATGAATGTTACTGTGTTTTGGTGCAAAACTGGTGAAAAATGTTTTTAAGAAAAGTCTAAAATCGAATTTATTCTCATCAGCATTTATTCTCTGCATTGACATAGCAGATCTGAAATACTCACAGTTCACCAGTAGCTCGTATTCAGGGCTTTTATGCGGACCGACGACATTGGTAGCGACACACCGATAGGTCCCGTCATTGTACACTGTCACTGGACTGAAGTGCAGCGAGTTGTTTTTAATGTAATAGGACATGTTTGAGTTGATGGTGGAGTTGGTCATGTTGAGGTGCATGTTGTCCTTCATCCAATAGATAGAGTCAAAGAGCCCAGTAACCTCACAGGTCAGAGTGAGGTTTTTGCCGTCTATTGGAATTGTGTTGGGCTTGACCATCACTGATTTAATGCCCTCTGTAGACACAACGCACAGTTACTTAGGAGGGTAAAAGCTTCATCAATTAATTAGATCACTATATTTGTTTTACATAGCTATGTGGAATAATCTCAAAACAGCACCGAAAGCATACAGGCAAGCAAACAAGGGTTGTCTTACCAATGACTGTGAGCACCATGGAGTTTGTGCTGTTTTTCTCAGTCACATTGTTGTAGGCCATGCAGGTGTATTCTCCACTCATGTTTAAATACAGAGGGCCAGTTTTAAACATGGAAGTATTCGCCACCAGGGAACCATTGAAGAACCAGCTGAATTGGCTGGGAGGCACTGAGGAGGCGTAACAGCTGAGGACCACATGATATCCTGTCTCAGCAACAGCTGGTCCATAAATGATGGGTTTTTCCGGTCCGACTGTGATAACAAAGGAGATTATGGGCACAGGCTCCTACATACAAAGTCATCACCTTTAAATAGCTCAGGACAATGCACTATAAAACTGTCCCGTCAATTGTAAATTTGCCACCTAGCATAAATCCATGAATTTTAATACTCACAGTTCACAAGCAGTTTATATGGAGGGCTGGTCATGTTGCTCACAGCATTGACAGCCATACAGCTGTAGTATCCAGTGTCATTACGTTCCACTGGGTTGAATGTGACTGTCTTGTTATCCATAGAGAGGACAGTTCTGTTGTATTCTGCATACAGCGGCTCACCATTCTTCATCCAATAAACGTGCTGAGTAGGTCCAGTCACATTGCAGCTTAGCATGTATGAGTAACCGTTTATGGCGAGCCTCAAAGGTGTCTCTATTTGTACATCTGTTATTTGGGCTGTAAGACAACAGAAATAGTTAATTAGATGTTTGCTGAGCTATCTTTCCTGTTTGAAAATGAAAAAAAACCCATTTATACAGAAACATAACAAAGGTCATCCAATACTCACCGATTACAGTGAGCATGTGGTAGGCAGTGCTGTTTTTGCCAGTGATAACGTTGTAGGCCATGCAGATGTACTTCCCACTCATGTTTAAGGTAAGAGGACTGGTCATATACTCCGAAGTATTGGCCACCATTGAACCGTTGAAGAACCAGTAGAAGTGGCTGGGAGGATATGATGATGCTGAACAGCTGAAAGTGACACTGTGTCCTGCCATTGCTAATTCTGGTCCTGTAATATTCGGCTTCTCCGGTCCATCTAAACACATAAATGTTAAGTTAACCATCACAGGAAACTTGCTCACACAACTGTCAAGCCATTTATACGGTGCGATACTAAGCATTAAAGGAAAATTCCACCCTTGGATATTCTTACACCGTTATATATCATCAATCTGTGATGGTCAATGCATTCCAGGAGTTGTTGTGATTTTGTAATTTACTTTTTGGGTGTGCCCACTTGCGCAACCTGCCTTGTCTACTTGTTCTTCAGTTAGTGAGTTCCTACACTTGCCAGAATAACTTTTGAAATCCCTGAGAGAATGGACGTGAACTTGTTGCTTTCAGCTGTGGGCTATATGCGTAGGTGGAGAGAGCGATAGATAGCGGTCCAGAGTTACGCTGCTTACTCAGAACGCAACATGTCTTGTGGCTGCATTGCATTGTGGTCTGTTGAGGCTACTGTCGGTGGAGAAATTGGTATCTCTACCCTTTTCTATTGACGGATTTCTCCCTGTATGATTGTTGAATGTTGATGCAAAATAGTGGATTTGGAAAAAAGCCCTTTGTCTTTGATACTGCACTGCAAAAAATCTCCATATTAACAAGTCGTTTAGTCTATTATTGAGTCCTAAAATCATAATTTTCTTAAAATAAGTGAAAAAAAATCTGCCAAAAAAAATCTGCCAATGGGGTTAGAAAATGTCACTTGTTTCCAATGCAAATCAATAATTAATTGCTGTTTTAGATAATTGCAATTTTTTCTGCTATTAAACTCCACCACCAAAAACAAAATGGACCTGAATTGCAAGGTACATCTCCAATAGCTGGATTTTTTTTTTTTTTAACAGTGTTAAAGTGTTTGAGGGTGTTTTTGTTTGCTTTAATGGTATTGGGTCAAATTCCAAACTTTTCTCTTTCACAAGCTTTAAAAATCTTCCATGTTGATACCAATAGCATAAGGGCTCAAGGTTGGTACTTACATATAACGTGCAATGTGAAGTTTCTACTGGCCAACTTGCTGAGCGGGTTGTAAGCCACACACTGGTAGTATCCATTGTCATAGAGCAGGACGGGGTCAAAGGTGAGAGTGGCGTTGTCCATTGAGAAATTTCGTCTGCTGTCAGCATACAGAGGCCAGCCATCCCTCATCCAGTAGATGGACTGAACCTCTCCAGCAGTCTCACACGTCAGAGTGAAAGTGTGGTTCAGTATTGGCTGAGCACCAAGCATTTTTACCGACGCCATGGTCACTGGAGCTGTGGAATGATTCAGAATAAGAGGATTGCGGCAATTAAGCAGAGCAACTCCATTAATTATACTGCAATGATTCTTCGTTTAATGGCAAATACACTATGTTACCGAGAACAGTGAGCATCTTGTATGCAGTGCTGTTTTGGCCGGTGATGTTGTTGTAGGCCTTGCAGACGTACTTCCCACTCATGTTTAAGGTCAGAGGTCCGATCACAAACTCCCAGGTGTTAGCCACCAGGGAACCATTGAAGAACCAGCTGAAGTGGCTGGGAGGATATGATGATGCCGAACAGTTGAAGGTCACATGTTGTCCTATCAGGGACATGGACGGTCCCATGATCACTGGTTTCCCTGGTCCAACTTTTAACAAACAGTTGAGTATAGGTTACGTTTTTGTATATGTCTGTCTAACGGAATACTTTGCATGGCATTACGTAATCTAAATGCAAAAAAAAAAAAAAATCCATTACGTTACCTAAAAAATTATGTATTCTGATTACAGATACTTGCGAAAAATGTGTTCTGGGAAACTCAGAAGAAAGCCATTTAATTAGTGTCAGGTGTTCTACGTCTTCATAAAATGTAGTAGAGAAGAAAATTTGTGTGTGTATGCAAACCTGAAGTAAATTTCCTGAACTTGAATATGACAATATAATCTGACTAAAACTAATGTGAATACATTATCCCTTATCTCCGGATTATGTTAGTGATTATAGTTTTGATGAGGTAGCTAGTCGCTGTAATGGGATAGGCTACATTTTTAAAGTAACCTACCCAACCCTTTGTATGTATATGCATATGGTTATAAAGGATAGATATATCGATAGATTGATAGATCAATAGATAGATAGTTAAGGATACTTACAGTTTACATGGACTCTGTATGGACTGCTTGTCTTGTTGCTCACAGCATTTAAAGCCTGACATTGATAATATCCATTATCTGAATGCTGGACTGGGTTGAGAGTCAAGGTCTTGTTGTCCATATCAAGGACTATTGCGTTGTTAGTGGAAACGACTTGACCATTCATCCACCAGAAAATATAGTCTGCGGGTCCAGTCACTTCACAGTGCAGAGTGAAAGACTCATTCAGTATTGGTGGCCCGCCAATACGATTCACCACAACTGCTGATATTGGCTCTATGGGAGGAAATGGAGGAGTGATTTAATTTCAAACACACTTAATACTTTTAATTGAATGATATATCCCACTAAACCTAAAAACCTTCCAACTAACAGTGTACACATTATAGATTCACCGTCTAAAATACATAAGACCCTTACCTACAATCCTGACCATTGCACTCGCGCTGCTGAACCTGGATGTGACGGTGTTGTGAACTAGGCATTTGTAACTCCCTGTTTGGTTTGTTTTGACCTTCTCCAGTTGAAGCTGTGAGCCAAACTGGTCAAGGTACATCCCGTCAAAGAGCCACTGGAACTTCGCTGGAGGGTTGGACTCCGCCGAGCATGACAGTGTGATGTTCGATCCCGTTTTGTAGGCCCCCTTCATGGGCATGATCGTCATGGTCGGGTCACTGGGGCCATCTGGCAAGGAACAGGAGGAAAGTGGATTTAGGGATTGATGTTAGGATAGGGGAGATGTTATATATCCTTGTCTATACTTTTTCAGTGCAAACTTACAGCTAATGTTCAGATGTACAGGCTGACTGATTTCATCACTGACAGCATTTGACACGTTGCATGTGAACGGTCCCTCATCATAACGGGTCACGCTGACTATAGTGAGAGTGGAGCCTCCGTCACCGAACTGAACCCCCTCACTGGCTGAAACCTCGGAGCTGCCATTCATCCAGAGGTAAGAGAGGGAGGAGCCATTGGTCACAGAGCAGATGAGAACTGCTGTATCATTGAACTCCACCAGGTTGGTTGCATTTGCCCTCAGGGTCACGTTTGAAATGGGCTCTGTGGATGAAGAGAGAATATTTATCAAGTTTGTATGTGTGACTGATCAACAACAGTCAACAAAAATGTGATCGTAATGCTACAGTTTTGTAGACTCACACCCTACGCTGTTCTTTGCAAAGGTGTCTTGAAAAGCACAAAAGGTCAACTTTGTAAAGATATCAGGAAACACTGGCATAAGTTCATGTTAGCATTTCATTGTGGCGTAATGAATGTTGGCAAACTTCACAATAACAGTGCAGGAATATAGAGAAAAACAGAGAAACAGAGACAGAGAGAGAGGTTGCGTGGGTCTGTGAGTGTGTGTGTGTGTGTGTGTGTGTGTGAGTATGTACATTACTTGGCATGTACATGTAGAATGCAAGGAAGTATATGAGTGAGTGAGCAAGTTGGAGTATAAAAAGTGAGAGCGATGTGGTCTTGGGTCACTTACCTTGGACTGACAGTGTTAACTCAGCACTAAAAGAATTAATTTCCTGTAATGTCCAGAGTCCAGAGTCTGACAGCTGTAGTGACCTTATGGACAAGTCTGAGGAGGTAGAATTGAATGTGATCCTGTCCCTCCAAGCATTATTTAGAATAATCGTCCCTGGTGCTATAAATACAACGACATCTGTGTCGTGCTGCCATGCCCCTAAAGTGACTCTGGTTTGGCTGGAAAGCGTGACGGTGCTGCCTACAGGTAAGGGGTTCTCAGAGGCATATATCTCCTGGCTGCAAGCGTAATCTGGAAAGACAGGAGAATACACTGAGTCAAGATCAGTTCAATTTGACCCACAAGCGTAATTATTATCCCCACACAAACATTGCTGATATATTAGCTGAAATGTTTTAGAATACACTGAAATATATCCGCACAGCAATTTTGAAACTGCTTGATTTTACAATTCAGTTTAATAAACTGACAAATTAAAGTGAACATTGTCTGAATTTATACAACTGAATTAATAAAATTTTTCAGAAAAAAAAAAAAAACTGTGACTAATTCAGCTTTACCTGTTGCGAAGGTTATAATTGCCAGGATTAGGACAGACACCAGTGGAGGCTCCATACTACTGCTTCAGTTGGAGCCCTTTTGATCAGAAATGAGCTGGACTTTCCTGTCAGCTAAAAGGACTTCACTCTGCCTTTGATAAGTTCAGATCTGTAGATGTTGTATGGTCACAGTCGCCTTCCGATCAGCAAATATTTGTTCTGCATCATACCATGGCTTTCAGTTCTCATGATGCAAATGCTTACACCCAGTCTGCCATATGCCTCTCGGTCCTCCCAGCCACACCTTGTTTTGCCACGGCCCACTTCGATATGTTACTTGTACACACAATAGGGAGTGTCCATGAGGATTTACTGTAAACCTGCATCATTCTGCCATTTACTGCTAGGAATATAACTGGGAAGTGTAACTCAAGAGCTGTGGAATAATACTCTATATACGACTCTATGTTCAACAGTGTTCTTCGATGCAAAATATAGGCTCACTTGACACGACTTCCCAAAATGAATACAGTTTTTGTAAACATTGATATCCAACACTGGAAAATTGAGACATCTACAAAGGAAAAGACTGCTAGCATGAAAAGAGACATATATATTGAGGTTTTAGAAGTTTACTTAGCACATTTTGGAACATATTTTTTTTTTTTAAATGTGTGTGTTATCACTTCTACATCCATACCAATCACAGAGTCTCTGTCTATCAGCAGAGCTTTGTCTCACTATATTTGCTAATGGGCTACTTCCCCACCAACAATATTGACAGGATTCTATATCTTTGTTTCCACTGGACCTATCTCTCCCTCTCTCTCTGTCTCTCTCTCTCTCTAACACACACACACACACACACACACACACATATTATCACCCAGTCTGTTTACTTCTTTGTACATGTCTGTGATGACGATTATTTACTCTAACCAAAGAAGGCCTGCGGTTAAACATTAAGGCCAAGACAGAGTGAATATTTTATCTGTCCAAGAACAAAGGAGATCACAAAGATCTAAGACCTAAGGCCTTAGAAAAGTTCATGGGTACCAAATAGCTAAAGGGTATATACTAAAGGTGTCTTTTATGAGGTCGTACAAATTTTCAGTAAAGTCTTTTCTGTTTAATCTAATATTATCATAGGAAAGTGACTCTGCTTTACTATTTTTATACTTAATTTAGACAGCATAAATGAATGAATAAACAGCAGGAGAGGTGTGAGTGAGACAGTGGGGGAGATACAGGAGAGAAAGCTCTGGCGGGATTCAGTCCAAAGTCAGCGGACACACATTGAGCACTGATTGAGGATTTTGATACATCTACTTTGTGTTGCACCACAACAAAAAGGACATTTCATCATTGTTACAGCCGCACCTTAAGGTTAACATACAGACCAGCTACAGTATTACAACATCAAGGGACTTTTTATCACCTTTTCATTGAATATGTCCTTATCTTATTTAAATAATGACATAATTCAGGGAGAATATTATGAGCGCTACTCAAGGCATACAACCCCTTAACTGTACTTTGTACTTTGTGAAATACATTGAGATTTTCAATTGAAAATGAAAAGAAACCTTTTTTTTTCTGTCAGGGAGGTGTTTGTTTTACACTTGATATACCCGCACTTACTTTCTGTGTTTGTGGTTGTGCAAAGTAGTTTCTGCCCACTTTAGGTACTGTTTATCTACCAGAAGTCATTGTTTGATCATGGAAATTTTTTCAAGGACAGAAATACTTCATATTAATAAAAATTTGCTTGCAATAACATTTTACTATTCATCACTGAATTCTGCAGTATGTCTATGAATCTGTATGAAATTAATGCATTTTATAAAGTAATAGGATTTCCCTTTATTACAAATAACAACAGATAAACAAACAAACAAAATCAACCTGATTATGGAGTTTAAGTCTAAGCTGTAAAAGTTATTTTTCCATCTGTTTTGTACAGGACCAAAGCCTAGAATAATGTGCAATGTTTGATAGTGAGCAATGTGGTATGTAGTTTTCTTTTTTCTCTTTTCTACCAAGCTAAGAAATGTAAAAGTGGTTTTGAACACACAATGGTACACTGTTTACAGCTTCATCACATCTGACTAATGTGTCGGAGTCATCCACGGGCCACCAAAGTCTGTGAAGGAAAATCAGTGAAATAAAGTCATTAGTCACAATGTGCTAATCTTTACACCATAGCGTAGTGTATGATACCATGGTGGTCAAACATATTTCTCCATTTTCCCACTCTCCTTCTGTTAATATTTAACTGTGGTTGAATGTTGCAGTGTTATTCTTCCATACATTCCTTTTTGCGGACCGACACACCATGTCGGCTGCACTGCTATTGGCTTTCAAACATAGCAAAGGTTACTGGGTAAATATACGTTAAATCTCAACTGGAAGCAGCTTTTCACCATATGGGTGTCACCCTGTCACACATGAGCTGTCACACTTATTATATCATGTTCAGAAGAGATCTCAACAAAGTCACTGTAGGACTTACCTGTAAAGGAGAGGAAGAATCCAACCAATGACAGGAAGGGAAGGAGCCACACATTGACTGCCTGTTGTTCTGCTCCTGAGAGTGGAGACTCTGTAGAGACAAAACAAAGGAAGTATGAGCTTGTGGATGCGTGGATGGAGAAACAGGGAGGTTACTAAGGAACTCACTGGCTATGGTGATGTGTTTGGTGATGTTGCTGTTCATGTTGGTCCTGTTGTTGAAGGCCAGGCAGGAGTATGGACCACTTTGCTCCTCGCTGACATTGTACAGCTCCAACTCCGGACCCGTCCCATTCAGAACCTCCCCTCTGAAAGCCCACTGAAGCTGAGCTGGAGGACTGGACTGGGCTGAACACAACATGGTCAGATTGGATCCAGTAATGAAGGAAGTAGAGTTCTGCCCATTCACTGTAAGGGACATACTGTCTGGGCCGTCTGAGAGAGGGAGGGAGAGAGAGAGAGAAGAATGGAAGCAGACAGAAAGTTAAACAAACTTTCTAAAAGCTTGACCTGAACAAGAGATGGATCTGTGGTTTTCCATGAAGAGCTGCTTTGGTGCTACACTGGAGAGCTACACTGCAAAAAATCTCAATTTTAACAAGTCATTTAGTCTATTATTGAGTCCTAAAATTTTAATTTTCTTAAAATCTGCCACTGGGGTTAGAGAATTAGTTACCAATGCAAATCAACTTGTTGTCATTTTGTTGATAGTTAGTGCACTAATCTGTCTGAAAATTCCTGTAATAAGTGAAAATGCATTAGAAACAAGAGGAATTATGTCACCACACTGGCAGAATTTTTGGCACTGCTTTTTTCTCTTGGTTTAACAAAAATTAAATTTGAAGGTTGAGTGTGAGACTAAATGACTTGTTAAGATGGACGTTTTTTGCGTGTACAGTGGGTGGTTCGCTTCTTAATTAACCGATTACAGGTGAGTATTTATAGTGAATGATGATTAAGTTGATATAATCCAACTCACAGATGATGGTAAGGTTTACAGACTGGCTGATTCCATCACTGACACCATTGGACACATTGCATGTGAACGGTCCCTCATCATAGCGGGTCACATTGACTATAGTGAGAGTGGAGCCTCCGTCACCGAGCTGAACTCGCTCACTGGCTGAAACCTCGGAGCTGCCATTCAACCAGAGGAAAGAGAGGGAGGAGCCAGAGGAGACAGAGCAGGTAAGAACTGCTGAACCATTTAACTCCATCAGGTTGGTGCCATTGGCCCTCAGGGTGACATTTGAAACGGGCTCTGTGGACGAAGAGAGAATAAGACATTTATCAAGTTGTTTGTGTAATGATTTACAACAAAAGGTGATCGTATAGACTCAGACCCTGCTCTATTCTTTGCAAAGGTTTCTTGAAAAGCACTAACAGCTCTGTGGATGACAGAGAGTAAGACATTTATCATAGTGTTGAAAGCAATAATCCACTTAGTTTTAACATGGGGTTTATTTGGCACTTGCCCGCCATGAAAGTCTTACTACCAAACTACTCACCAAGATCGGATGCAGACAAGTTTGTAGCATTTGTAGCATTTGAATGAGGCCATGAAAATAGCCTGAAAATGTACGTCATGTACAATATAAATATCAATAAAAATGTTATTTGGCGAATTTATGTTCTAAAATGTTGGATCCACATTCAGTTGAAAATCACAGTAGGGGGATCTGTTGTTGAATCTGTTCACGAACATGTTAAATGTAAATTTTCAGGTATTTTTATGGACTCTGAATGGGAAGTAAAAGTCAGAACGCTACAAACTCGTCCCAGCTGCATCCGATCTTGGTGATTAGTTTATATTATGGTGGTCATGTGCTGAATAACCCCCATGTTAAAATGAAGTGGAATACTGCTGTAAATCAAGCTGTTGCCTGTCCCTGTAGTGGGTAAGCAACAGAGGGGAGGAGCCAGAGGGGCGTTGGGAGGTGTTGACACAGCAGAAACAAACTCTGTGCAGCAGATAAGGAACAGAAGAGTGTGAACACATTGAAAAGGGCGGGAGAGGAGGGGGTTAACAGAGAGACAGAGAGTGACAGAAACTATGCAAAGGGCAAGTCGTGCGAGGAAAAGGGCAAAACCACAACACATGCAGGTTTTCATTATAACTATTGTTTTAAATTGGTTGGCTGTCAATCCAAAATCCCAATTCAGTTCAGTCCTTATTGGTTGATGCTCTGTTATCCTCCTTGAACATCACAATCTGTTTGGCCACTACCTTTATATATTAGTTTTGTATAAATATTTTTTATGACGTCTGCTTTTTATCAGATATTGGCTGCCAGTTAATCAGATACCTGTTCTTGGAAAATGCAAAAACATAAACAAATTGTCAGCAGCTCTTTCTCTTTCTCTCTCTCTCTCTAACTCTCTCTCTCTCTCTCTCTTTCTCTCTCTTTTTCTCTCATTGTAAATGAGAATTTGTCCTTAATTGACATAATGCATAAATAAATAAACCCTAGAATTCTGTGGGACAACATGAGAAGTAATGCAGACTGAAAGCAGACCTTTCTTTTACTCTTTTACTTAGGCTAGTTTACTCTTACTTTACTCTTTTTGTTTTTTCATTTCATTTTCATTTCCTAACATCCCCACAAAACGCAGGAAAACCCACATACAGCTAATCTCATGTCATATTTACTCAACAATGCCCAGTTTCCTCAAAGCCTTCAGGACTAAAAACAAATGGGCTGCAGGACGTGAATGGAGAGACTCCCGGAAGGCTGCGATTCAAGCCTCCGTGACAGAAAGCACCCATCCACTGAATCCCTACCAGCCACTACTAATGTAGCAGGGGTAGAAAAAGTATTGTTACTTTCCTGAAATATTTACATAAGTAGCGGTAAGATTACTGGTATAAAAATCAACTAAATTAATGTAAAAAGTTACCTGAACTAAAAACGACCTACTACTACTACTATACTCAAAAAAGTAAAATTACACAAAAAAGCTACTCAATTACAGAAACAACATCCATTGTAATTAGTCACTTGCACCCGTGAATACAGGCAGTGATCTGTCTCGTCTCACCCTGAACAGTGATGGTGGCGTTGGCCTTGAGCAGGGGGTCACTGCTCTGCACGACGTAGCGCCCTGAGTCGGCCACGGTGACCGAGCTCAGAGTGAGGGAGCCGGTGGTGAGGTTGACCGACACCCTGCCGCTGTGGCTGGGGACGACAGCCTGCTGGCCCCCCAGCCAGGTGAGGATGAGGGAGTCGCCCACCGCCCAGCTCCCGCTCTTCAGGGTCGACACAGGAGACAGGTCCAGGGTCACCGTGTCTCCCACCTTGGCTGGGTTGATGGAGGGAAGGACCTCCACTGCACTGGAGGCCAGGACACCTGAGGAGGAGAGCAGGCATACAGACTGAGGAGGCCACCAGTGCTGGATTTAAGCATAATTATATATTTGTTTTTATTGTAGTCTGTCTGAAACCATTTGTTTTTATCTGTGCTGCTGCTGCCGATCTTGGCCAGGTCTCCCTTGAAAGAGAAGTTTTTAATCTCAATGGGACTTCCTGGTTAAATAAAGGTTCAATTAAAAAAAAAAAAATACAAAAGTGATCATTATGAAGACTGTGATGACGTGTCATTTTGGAGCATGAGGTATCATACATCAATTTTAACTGTTATCTCGCAATCAGGTTGGTTATTTATGAGTAGGTTTGAAATGTTGATGTTCCACAATGTGATGTTTCATCACATTCTCGGCTGATTTTTAACACTTTTCTAGTACAATTGGATACCAAATTTACAAGCAGTAGAGCCTACCTTGTGTCAAAGCCAACAGAATCAAAGCCAACAGTAGATTCACTGAGGTTCCTTCACTTGTCCTGTCCATGTTGTATTGGTTGTCTGACAACTTTCTTGCTGTTTTTGCTCTATTATACCTATTTTGAATGTCCAGCCCCCTACCCATAAATGTCAGACAACAACATAATTTCTTATCTGTGGGTGTCCCTGGTTATTATTTGAGGTACAATGGGTGTATTACGTTTATCATTTACTGCCCACGGGTGAAGTCCTGCAAAATGACAAATTATGACATGAGGTATGTGTGGCACGTCTGCGGGCCTTTCTTTCCAGCATCTTACAAACACAAAGATTTAACGTAATGCTCCGTATGTTTTCAGTGGTTACAAGTGAGCTTTACTCTTGAAGACTTCCATACCTGTGACTGTATGTTGTAAATATTGACTGAGCATGTCTTCAATGCAAGTTAATTTCAGTGTACTTAATCCTGCAAATGGCAATATTGTGACCATTGACAACCCTCTTTGCACACACTGGCACTCATGAGACAGAGAAGACAAGATATGCTGTCATTATATGATGGGTCAGCACATTATATTGGTATTTTCGTACTTCAACCAATGCATGAAACACATTTTACACCTCCTATCTACTGTTTCAAGTATTGGGAAATGTGTCGTCTTTCCTGGCATTACATCTGCGTAGGCCAACCATACACCTTTCACAATTCTCCCAAGTTAACACCTGCGGCATTGTCTGAGTTATGGAGCAAAGTTCTTATCAGTACCTGAGTGCACCTATGTATGTCCCTGACACATTGGCTGAGATTGATGACCAGGCTGGGTTATTTGTATTTGTATGTGTATATGAGTAAGAGGGCTTGTACCACCTCACCTCTGAAGTGTTGAGTATCTGTATGCAGCATAGCACACAGATTACTCATAGCATTACAGGCCAGATGTTCTTGACTTTTGAATTCAGACTGGTTTGAGCTGAAACCTCACATTGTACACACACATATTTATTCATGTATTACTTTTTCAGAAAACAGTACCTTTGCATTTACACTGGGATATTCGATTTAGTTTGCTTTGCAGTGTTTATCAGATGAAGTCTGACTTAGTCCACCTGATAGGGCGGTCATGGATCTCATGCACCTGCACCTGAGTGTCTGCCTGTTTGAAAACTTCACACTACCGAACGGATATAGTTTGAACAATGCTTTCATGTCGACTGACATTCATAGATCACATTAGCATTTAAGGCACTTTGTATGAACGTGTCCACCAAATGGCATTGTTATATTAGTAACAAATGGCATATGTTATGTTAGTAGGTAAAACCAGTGCCAATGGCAGCTGTTTGGTCATATATTAGACTACATTAGCTGGTGTGCCAGTGCAGAGGTCTGAGGTCTGTAACCTCAGGTAGTCGGATTTTCCATTGCTATATTATGTGGCCTAATGGAAGCCTGTCATTAGTGTATTGTGTTCTGTTTTGAATGCATGTGTCACATTATGCAAACGCACTCTCATTCTTCATGTAAACAAACTAGGCAAAGTGAAGAGGTGGCAGATGAAATGTCATCACTCTTGGAATTGATCCAAGGTGTTCTGGGCACCGGAGTGTGATGTTTTAAATTTAATTGAAAGTGGCTTCTGTTATAATAATAATAATAATAACAACAATAACAAGAAACTTAATTTAAGTTCAACGTTCACTTTCAAGTCAGTGATTCAAAATGTGTATTAAAAATAATAAATACAAGATAATGAGGTAAAAATTAGATTAAAATGTCAGACATGAAGCTGGGCTACATAAGAATGAAACAGGCAAATACCTACAATAAAAGATGACACAGATTTGTCAACCAAGGTCCCAGTCCCCTCTGGTCCAGACCGGCTGTGAGGCTGAGCCCTGCTTGAGGCCCTCAGGCTGTTCTCCAGCTCATTATGATGACTCATCATGACAAAAGTCATTTCTCTGTCAGCCTGAAATACAACACCCTGACCAGAGGAACTAGTGGCACCACATTTCCCTATAAGAGAGCAGAATCAGCACGCTGGTATGTTTGGCAGTGAGCCTGAGGTTGAAATGCACCTGTTTGATGTGTCGCTTTAGTTTGTCCTGGCAAGATCTGAGCAAAACTGTATTTTAAATGGTATTTGAAGACGTTAACTGCTGTAACACACATGCTGGCAGAATACAGTTTAATTTTGAGTTGAAGGGCAGCATGGTTGCTTTGATGACGCCAGACAATCTCAGGCATAAGCATTAATATGAATTCAACAACACAACATGTTCATATTTGTCACATTTTAGAATAATAGTAAATACACAAATGGAATTATGCAGTGACCAAAAAGTGTTAAACAAATCAAAACTATCTTTTATTTTAGATTATTCAAGTAGCCGCCCTTTGCCTTGATGAAAAGGCAAAGGCTTTGGAAAGAAATTCATACATAGGCATCAACTTCCCTATTTATACTTGAAACGAATTTCAAGCATTTAAGAAAAAGCCTTTAGATCAAAATGGCTTTAAGATAATGAAAAACACAGTACATTCAATCAGGTGTGGTGAAACTTTTGACTTGTAGTGTATATGAATATGAATCTAGTTTTTGTGTGTGTGTGTGTGTGTGTGTGTGCGTGCGTGCGTATGACTATTCCTAACATCTTCAACATCATACTTGGCCCTGCAGCGGTGAAGCCAAAAACATGAAAGTGACAATTGCCCTAATCTTTATATTCATACTTCTTACAGCAGTCACAGCATTCTTTTCCTAAGATATTTCATGACTCACATGATACTCTAAACACACACACAGTACAGTAAAATAAGTGGTGCAGTGAAGGCTTTGATTTTGTTTGCTTCTTAACCGAGAGCAGGGCACCTCCTTTAGGACAAACAAAGAACAGCACGCCCACACTGAGGGCAAGCAGCAATAGTTCATTGATCCTGCAAATACAATTCAATCAGTACAGCAGTAATTGTAACAGATAGCCTACAGTTGATGTGATTAGTAGGATAATGGTCTCAGTCCTGGTTTAGGGTCGAGGCTGAATACTGACTATTTGCTGAGCGACCCGTGCATTCTGCTGAGGAAGACCTGCTGTAATGAAATATTTATTTATAGAAACAGATTTTTAGGTGTGACTACGTGTGATGGCTGTTACCCTGGGTAGAGGGCACCACCTTTAGTAGGTGGGTCATTGGAACTGATGAGCAGTCCACTCCCCTTTATAAAGACAGGTGTGTGTGTCAGTCAGTCTTCCTTTGTTTGAGCCTGACAAAGGTTTGGCGTGTACCACGCCTTGTTACTGCAGTATAATTGATGCAGATTCCTCTGTGGCTTTTCCCTCGGTGAGTCCTGTGTGGTCTGTGCTGTAGCCCAGTGGTTATGAGGTGTGCTGCTATGGTGACTGAGGATCCAGGCTTGGTCCTGTGCTGTAGGCCTATGATGGATGTTCCAGGCAGCGCAGGGATAGGCCAGTCACCCTTTCCTTCTGTCTCACACAAAGCATAGCCGACGCTTTGTGCAGGATCCAGTGCCAGGCTGTGCCATTGTCTGTGTGGTACTATTTTGTAAACCAATTCCTGCTTAAGTGCTTGATTTTTATATGGTTGAATACTGTGACTGTATGCATTGTAAACAAATATGTTTGCCCATGAACTAACTGTGTTGTTCATAACCTCATGCTAGAGGCTTCATTTGTATCCCTTTCTTTCCCATGAGCAGAGAAACAGCGCTGTGGGGAGTAGACTGGGTCCTAGTTTGTCTTCTCTGCATGCGGTGTGGTTTAAGTTTTAAAGTTTGCAGTTACCATCTTCACATGGCATTCATTGGATCTGCAGTGTACTAGTTTGTATTGGTGTATTGTGCACGCATGGTGTGTCTTTATTGGGGTTGTATCTCCCTGCAGTACGCACCGTACCCTCACTCTGCCGCCTAGTGGTGGTTCCCTTAAATTACCGCTCTATTTACTGCTACAATCTGTATCAGGCTACAGTCAACATTTCATCTGTATTTATTATTTATAATAAAAAGAGTATTGTTTGGACTAATCTATTTTCCATCTAGTTTCTTTGCAGCAAATCAAATAAACATTTTGTGTGAACTGAATGTATGTCTCCCGCTCTGTGTGTAAGTATTTGGTTGGCTCCTTGAGTGTTACGCCATAGGTGGTACAGTACAATCTCCTATTCCTACTGGGCCGGGTCACATGCATATAAACAGTTATGGAGTTTAATAGCTGCAGTATTGTATGCTCTTCTTACCTGTCAGTGCCTGTACATAGAGTCTTCCTTTTGCAAGCCTTTTTTTACTCTTATTGCACTGTATTTTTCTGAGAATCCCCATCAGAGCTGCACACACAGTTCTTCAAACAGCATAGCAGGTTGTTATTGTTTTGTTTTTTTAAAACTTTAAACACACCACCCTTTGCCACAATCACTTCAACATGTGATCAACGTGATCAATATGTGATATGATAAGTCACTCTGGTCTGATATGGAATGGGAAGTCATTTTAATCATAGTTTGCCAGTATTGAATATTTGGTTCTCCGCTTCAACTAAACCAAATGACGAAACCAAAGGTCTAAAAATGAAATTATACAGGTGAGAGTACAGAAAATAGAAACTGGAATGATAAAGAAGAAAGGTTTTATTGCTGTGTTACACAAAGTAATTGTAAAAGCATAATAAACCAGAGGGTCCTGTCTTCCTTGTCATTTTGCTCTCTATGATTCTGTTATCTTTCTTCCCTGTTCAATTTCAGTAAGTAGTAAAAGAGATTGGAGTACATTATTCACCACAGGCGTTTCAAAGATAAAGAAACACATCCATATAAATCAATCAGTGGTACACTCATTTCATTTTCCAGAAGGAAGTTCACTCCATTGTGACTAATGATGCCAAATCGACAGTTGTGAGGAGAAAATACCAAGAATATACAGGATTGACATACAGCTCAGTAGAATTAACGAGGAACATTGCCTGTTAATCATAAGAGATATATGTATATTTTTTAATATATTTCATTCATTCCAGCATTTTGTGATTTATTCTGATACGAAGATGAAAATTTGAAAATGGACTAATTCTACTGTAGTAGAAGTACTGTAGCTCTGCATTGCCTTATGTGGTGTGGCTTTTGTGTGATAATATGAATAAACAGTACGATTATAATAATAGCAATAACCACAACAACAGTAAATAATTGTAATGTTATGGCAGTAATGGGATCATAACAATAAAATAGATAATGTTTAACAGGAAAAGGAATTAAACTATAAAGTGGTTTTGGCAGGGATTTGGGATTGTACTCTCTCTCTCTCTCTCTCTCACACACACACACACACACACACACACACACACACACACACACGTACCTTCATGCATTAGCCCTCATCGTCAAATGGGACTAAGCTCAGTTGTACTGCATGTGTTTATTAATTGTATTTGTGTGTCTTTTATACACAACAAATAATCCCATTGATGAGGACAGAAAAAGATAATACCCTCTTGTTGAAGCTAATTTTGACACAACATTTTATTTCACAGGTAATTTTTATAGATTAGACAGAGAGATAACACAGTACAAAAGATACAGAGCAAATGTGCGATTTAGCATTTCGCAATGACCACTGTTTTCTTATCATGGATACAATGGAGGTATTTAGTGCTTTGGTTTGAGATAAGCAGGATTAGTCATTGGTATTTATTTGACCAGTGATGGATACTCACTTGCTGCTAAAACAGTGGATTGACTGTTGTATCCTGCTGAGAGAGACTTTATTAAAACTTACAACACCATGAAATTCACGTTCAGCACCACAATGCAAAGTATATCTAATCAAAATGCTTTGACTACAGTATCAGTGAAAGTGTTTACATGGACACAATATTCCAGCTAATAGTTTATCCTCCTATAAGGTCTTATTCTAGCTAAACTGTTTATACGCATTTTTGTGATAATTACTGTAATATCCCTGTATACATGAATTAACAGGATATTCAAAGTATTACCATAGACAAATATTGCAACACGTTAGCCAACAAACTAACTACCAAGATATGTAAATTTCAAGAGGAACTATCCCCTTTGTAAACAACTGTGAGTCCAGAGCAGGATGTTGTCCTGCTGTTTAGTAAATTAATCTCACACACCCCAATCTCACAATATCCTCTTGCTTAACATCAGAATTTACTCCACACGTGTCGCCTAGGTGGCTTAACCGGTCGAGTTGCAGGTTGGCACAGGTTCGGTCTGTGCTTGCTCCATGTCATCCCCTCTCTTTGACCTGTCTTTCCTGTCTCTCTCTACTGTGACTGCACAAATAAAGCAGAAATAACAACAAAAAAAACACACAAAAAAAACATCCTCACATTCCATGCCAAAGCGTATTTACCAAAATCATGAAAACAAACCTTGTATGTTAATTGCCCGGGTTGAGTGAGGCTACAGTTAGAGGGGTTTGTGAGTTATAGGGTGGAATCTCATTTCAGTGTCCATGAATCTTTATGTGAATGTGGTTCAGAGTCTAAATTGGGAAAATACAGCATGCAAGAGAAAACAGGCTTGTTGAATTTACAGGATTTTTTTCTGTCCACTTTGTAGGAACATCGCATAAAACACTGGGTGGCACTGTGTCCCTCACCCTGTTCTCGCAAACTCTGTCTTGCAGTAGGTAATCAACACTTTGTTCCCTCCTCTTCCAGGTAAGCATAGCCTATTTTAGGGAGGATGTAGGATGCGTTCTTCATTACTGACCAACACTATCTCTCTAGAAATGAGTAATACTGTAAGGCAGCATTGCACTGTATGAACAGTGGATCAGTCAAATCATTCCCAATAATTAGAAGGTTTGTCTACTAGTAGTGCAGGAACAAACCCTCAAAAAGGGCCTTAGAACAAAACATGACCTTGTTTTTTCATAACATGACATGAAATCATTCATTTATTCATTCATTTCATTCATTCATTTCATCTAATCCTCCTGGCCATTTTCAAATCCACCTGCTTTCAATTAAGTGTCTTGAGAGGGAGAGAAGAGGAAACATAAGAGACAGCAGATCACATCACATCACAGGAACTGGAAATGTTCCAAATTATAGACTGTACTTGCAGAGCTGTGGTAACAGGGTAAGAAGACTCAAAGACCAAGATTCCATTATATTAGCAGGTGGATTTGAAAATGGCCAGGAGGTCAGGATGGTTGACCACACAGGTGTCCACTGCTTGCCTGAGTTGTACAGCGCACAAGAGGAAGCTGACACCAGAATGGTGCTGCATGCAATTCACCTCTCTGACAGATATCAAAACATCATTGTGAAAAGCGATGATACAGATGTACTCGTGTTGCTCATTTACTATGTCAATCGAGGACTGCATTGACCGGATGTGATACAACGAGCAGCATTTATTTTGCCTATTTTGAACAGGCTGCTTGTTGTATCACATCCGGTCAATGCGTGGCATGCTGGAAGACTCACATACACAGCCGTTCCCAATTTCTTTGAAATCCTGGATACTGGGATGAACCGTTGTCTATCTCCATGACCAGCATGCATGAACATGGAAGCTGTTCCAAGCAGTCCTCGACTGACATAGTAAATGCAACACAAGTACATCTGTCATCTGCCATGCTAGCATTACTTACATCAGCATGTATTTTGAGTTGACCTAAGTGCTGTTAGAATCCTCTACCCACAATGCTTGTTCAGTGTCAAATTGGGGTTTTGCTTGGTGTCAAAAGGGCGTAAGTGCAGTTACGCCCTTTTGGCAGCAAACAAAACCCTACTTTTACAGTTACGGCTTTCAGTTTTTGTTTAATTAAAACTTATGGGTCATGATTTCAGTTGTGTCCTTTTGGCACGGAAAAGATCTCACTGAGACCTTTCAATTGATATTTAATACTCATATTCGACCAAAATCACACTTACGCCCCTTTGGCTCCAAGCCCTCGATTTGGACATTGTGGTTAATTTAAGGTTGCTTTGAGGTCTAGAGATACTACCTGAGAACCATCAGTGCTAATATGAAGTCTGTAAAGACAACCAGTGGGTAAAAAACATGGTATCAACTTGGTATTCCATGTTACAAGGCAGGCATTTTCGTGTACTTTTTTGGGTTATACTCAGTGGATAGTCACAATAATAGTGCTCAGTGACAAACTATTACTTATTGTTTTTGATGAGACAATGTCAGTGACTACCTGAATGAATGAATTATTAGCATAATTGGGTACTGATTACAGTATTATTAGATTAGGATTAGGATTAGAAGTGAGTATTTCTCAGAAAAAATAACTGTTTGATATTTCTGCCTATAATAAGGCCTTATATAAAAGGCTGCTGATTCACAATAGAACCATATTTTGACATTCTGGTTGCTTTTGAGTGTAGGGACACTACCTGTAGACCATCAGTGCAAATATGATGTAAATACAACCAGTAGGTAGAAAATGACATGGGATTAACTTGGTACTCCCTCTTTCAGGGCAGGCGTTTTTTTTTTTTTTTTGCACTTTTTTGCCTATGTGGTGAATCACTTCATTGAAGAATTTAATGACTTTTGCAGTAAAAAGAAAAATTATGACCATCCATTTCATGAAGGGGACATTTCAAAGTTATGAAAAAACAAGGTCATGTTTTGTTCTATCCCGGGTAGGGGTATCTCAAAATTTTGTGGGTTTGGTTCCTGCTCTATAGATCGCACCTTCAACACCAAACCAGGTCTCATATAATTACGTGATCCAACAGCAGTGTGAAAAAGCCTCAGATTATAGGACATTTGAGTGCAATTAAGTTCAGTTAATTAATTCTGAAGAATCATCAGACCACATTAACCCCATAGTCTGTTAATAATGAGAGGTATGGGCAGTATGCCAAAGATTATTCCATTTTAAAAAGACATCTCCTTTACATTATTTGATTATGCAGTTGTAGAAGTTTCCTCAGTCTGAAATCATTATTGCTTTAAGATTTGATTCATCCACTTTCCAGTTCTCATAAACTAGGGCAGGTCAGTGCAGTGTCAAAAATGTGTGGAGTGTTTATGCTGCAAGGCTCACACAGGCACACAGTAAAGGTTGACTCACCTCTTATCACTGTTCCCATGACGAAAAGCTACAGCTTTTGCGTGTTAATCATCCAATATCTCAGATTAAGACAACAAATAGTGCAAAGGGGTCATGACTTTCATTAATTAATTCAACATTCAGAGATAGCAAGGCAGAGGAAGAAACAAACAGGGCAATGGAGGAAAGGAAACCGAGTATTCATTCACACTAAATATGAGCTCTCCAGACCAGAACACTCCCAGTTCTTTGAATACACTATATTGCCACATTGTTAGTCTTGCACAGCCAGGCCTTTGCCCATACTTTGAATTTATGACTGTAATGCAAGCGTACAGTGTTATTCCTGGAAATGGATTTATTTTGCATACAATTTGCCTCCTAGCCCATGTGTTTTTCTTATGTCCCTGTATGTTTACTGTTTATTTACATCTGTAAATAAAGGAAACACAGAAAACCGTGCACTATTTAAGTCGTGGCAGTTACTGAAAAGGGAAGTAATGAGTTTAGTTCATCTTTTTCATTGAAATGATGGGTGGTTAAGCGACGATTGCACAGCCTTTCCCTTCAAATACATGTTCCCTTCAACTCGTGGTTCCTTCAGTAATAATTAGATGACTAGGGTTTGATAGATACATTATTGCTAAAGTTGAATGTATTTTGCCAACCCGTCTTACCATCTTTACACAGTGTGGATCACTATAGAAATAATGTTAAAATTCTTAATGCTTTCAAAGACTATTGAGTAAATCAAATGAAATCGAAAGCAACCTTCGTCAGTTTGCATGGACTTAGGTCAAAGAAGAAGAGGAAACTGAGCTGACCTGGTGAACCTAGTATTGAAATGTAGCACTGCAATATCCTTTCCTACAGGGGTGTGTAAACCAAGTATTTTCCCAGTATCCTCTTCTGCTAAAACATACAATTACATTTTACGTACACAGCTATTACTACTTTTAACTCTTCTGACTATTTTAATGACAGGCAGGTCATGAACTCTCCATCTCTCTATCAAAGAGATCACAGATATCAGCAAGATGATATCAGTAACATGATATCATGGCTGCCCTGTGAACCCAGCAGGACTATTATTGTTACAGATTTATATGCCTGCCCTATCTTGATGATCATGGACACTGAACTTCCTCTAAAGATTTCCACTGCATTTACAGCATTTACCGTAGGCATTGTAAATATATATCTTTTTAAAACACCCACACCCACAAGCTATTGTGCCATCTGACTGTGAATATAAAAAGCACTGGGTTTGCATTATATGCAGATAAAAAGAAACCATTCTGTAACCTTCTTAATGTCATATATGCCATATGTCATAATGTGTGTATGTATTTCACAAAAGTGGGACATGCACTAAAGACCAACTACTTTATTTACAGTAAAATACATTTATTGGTCTGAAAGCTTTTGTCTATTTCTTTGGCAAATGCAACAACTCCAAACTGAGTACACTCATTGTATTGCAGACATTCCTGGGTTAAAAAGGCCTCCTGGCCAAACATTGATCGCAAATTCATTATGTGGGGCAGATGACAGACAAGAGATTAAAGGCAGACAATGGTAAGTTGCACTCACAAAATACAAGCAGGGAGTAGTGAGATACTGCTAAACATATAATGCAAAATAAGATTTGGAGATGAGGATCAGAACTATGGACAACCAGGCCTTGCGGTTAGGATAAATATTTCCTTACAATTTCCTTTGAATGCAAGTATATGAATAACTCGCAGGTGGTTTGACCTTTAGTAATAGGTCACTAAGGGGGGAAGAGACCTAGTTTAAAATAAACTTTAAATGGGTTATTATTCACTAGGACAAACACTCACACAGACTCAGGCTGAGGAGTTCTCACTGGGAAACGGTCTCTTCTCATTGTTTTCTTTCACACGCTTACTGGTTAAGTAAGGGTAAATTCTTCTGTCAAAAAGGGGACACATTGGCTTATACAATCTGATCTGATTTAGTGTCTGATTCAGTAAAATTAACAACACTGATAAACATTATATCAACAACATATTTTGTAAATTTACATCAACAACATTTACATCAATTTACATATAGATTGTCATATATCTCACATTAGATAGTTGCGACCCGAAGTTTGCTGCCTGAAATATTTTATAATACATTCTTTAGAACATCAAATACACTGAGGCATTTAATGTCACAGGAGACTTATGGTATATGAACAAATATAGCCCTCTTTAAAAAGTGGTAGTGCAAATATAAATATTTCCCCTGAGTTCAGATACCTGCTTTAACTGAAGTTCTATATGAAGAGTTTCAGGCTATAGTGTGTACAGGTGTGCAGTACATGTTGTTCCTGTACAGGACATGAAAACAATGTGCATTACGTGAGTGAATGTGACCACATAGCTTCTAACTTCTTCTAGTACTCTTTATCTATTGATTGACTCCCCTGTTGGATCCATGCCTTCGGAAAGTTCTGATGGCAAAGAAAGCATCTCATTATCATGAGAGAATTAAATAACAAAGATGTATATCTCACTATTGATTGTTCAACAGGTCTTTGGACAAACAGATTAGTTAAATCTCTCCAACGTGGCAAGGTCATTATAGTTAATATGTAATATAGATAATTCTCTTGTAATTAATGGGGCCAATAGATATGAACATGTATACAAAAGCTTGAATCAGAATGTACTGCTCCAAAAGGTACAGTAACTGATTGAATCACTAATACTTTCACAAAAATTAAGTAAATGTAAAATTTAAATTGAACATTTCAAACAAATAAAACATAATCTAAAACCAGATGAGCGCCAAACTGAAATCATACTGAAACCATACAGTATAAATGCAAAAACTTGTGGAAAATTAAAGTATGACAACAGACCGCTGTAAGACATTATGCTCCAGCAAACAAATGAGTCACATAAAGAGGAAAATGACACTCACATATTTACGGTACACATACAATGCTGGACTTGATATGATATTATATAGCCGGAAAGCTATTATGTACACAGTGTACGCAAATGAATAGGACAATGTTGTGGACTTCTGGTCACAGTTATGGCAGTATCACATTTACTGCCGACGCTGGTTGATTGTTAACCACTGCTAAAGTGCTTGGACTGGCTAAACTCCAGTCCATATTATTCCTCCTTGAAGGAACTGAGGGGGGAGTGCAGATTGTGCATCAACGCTGACCTGAACAGGTGATCCATGATATCCAGTGTGGTCAGGGCTTGCGGACCTGAGCGTAGAGGTTGGAGGCGTTCTCATTGGGCTGAGGGGCAGGCCTCTTCGTATGCTGCATGTGGGCATCATAGGAAGGAGGGATGGCACTGTTCACTCGGACCTGGGCGTATTCTGTAGATGAGGGATCCTGTACCCCTAGCTGGACTGTCCCACCGTCCTTCCTCTGGAAATGGCTGATGTCTGCGTAGTTCATCTCCTGGGACGGGAAGAGGAGAGAGGGGATGTTAGAGATTTGTTTTGAGTGTAAATTTGGTGTGAAATTTACAGTTATGAAGACCTCTGGTGAAGTTCGAGAAATCTCATTATTTCAATTTCAAAATGTTGGATACATTTACTGTAATATGACAATACTAATTTGCTGAAAAAAGTGCCAGTGAAATAACTCTGTGGTTAATATTGCCAGAAGCAGAGTAATAATTAACATGAGAAGCTGTATCAAGCTGCTGCATGGATGGTGAGACACATTTACATTGTCAGTGAAGGTTGTGCTTTAAGCAGTGCAGTGGATCAATCCAATGTTTTCTTCCTGGTTCAAAGTCTGATGTTGACCCTTAGAGTAAACACAACCCCTTGATAAACCTGGTGGACCGGAGGAAGGATCATCTCTGTATTGACAGAGGGCTGTAAACCTGCTCATGGACTGGCCACTAACATACGATAGGAGACTATAAAAAAGACATCTCACATTTAAGAGCAATGTGCTGCTCAGAAAGTGACACCAACTCACTACATCAGGCAGATTTTCTTATTTATACTAATACTAATACTAATACTAATACTAACACTACTACTACTACTACTACTAATAATAATAATAATAATAATAATAATAATGATAATAATTATAATAATAACAATGATAATAACAATAATAATAATAATAATAATAGTAATTTATTATAAAGAAACTGTCTATGGTCTGACCGTGAAACTGCCCCTCTGGATGCATCTATTCAGCCACCAAACTGAAATTATTTCATCAAAATTTATGTTAAGTCCTGAATTGTTTACATGGGACATTAGCTGACATACATCATATACATTTATTTGGGCTCACACATGTATGTTGCACATGCAGACACACACATGTAAACACACTTGGGAATATAGTTTACTGTGCAATACCGGGATACACTTGGAGAGAGAGAGTAAACTGAGATTCATTTAGTTAGATATTTACTTAGACATTAGGAATGGATTTTACCTGATCCCCTCGATGTGCTATGTTGTCGTGGCCATTACCTGCATTAAAATACATGAAACATAAACAATGCTTAGAGGTAATCCAATTCTGAGAGCATACAGTGCTGCATAAATGCTTGGACAAATAAACACATACGCAGGCATGCATGCACACTCTCTTTTTTCCCCTCTCTCTTTTCCTTTCTTGCTCTCTCACACACACAAACACACTGTCACATACATGCTCACAGAACACTTACCAGAAGTGTTGCCATTAGATTTTTTCTTGAAAAGATTTACGCTCTGCAACTTTCTGTTTAGAGAAGTAATGAGTCATTACTATGTAAATTTGATATCACACAGGCAGTATCGGACATTTTCCCATGTGCATTGAAATAGCCTGGTGCATACTCAGTAACCAGGTAAGAACTCTAGGCTTCCTCTGATCACTTTAGTTTTGATGAACTTATATACTGTGAATGCACTGAAGTCATGCAATAATGGAACATGAAATAATGGAGCTTGAAATAAACACAACTCAATTTACAGTCTTCTTGTTCATATATTAACGCCTGGCAAATATTTGTCTTAGATTAACTTGTTTTATATGTCACAAAACTTTGTGCTTTCTCTAAGTGAACCGCAACCTGAAAAACATTGCTTTCAGGTGAAAATCTTGTTTCTCCAAAATGTGAACTTTTCAAGAACTAAGAAAAACAGATGTTTTCAATTTGACCACCATGCATTATAGAGTTTATCCAACAGGGTTTTGGAGTGGATTCATAAACGCCAAGGTAAAGTTAAATCATCACCAAGACTGGAGTTATGAGGTCTTCACATAACAGCAAAATGTTGAAGTCACAATGAAATGGCTTTTTTGTGGGCATCTTGCTTCCTTATTTTAATGTAGTTCCTGTTGAAACAGGATCTTGGGGTGGGACATACTGCAGGAGGATCATTAAAAAGTGTAAACCAATGGGATATCATAATTACATTACTAAGAAACGGTAAAAGAAAAGGTGCAGTATCACCATTTAGGTAGCCTCATAATATCTCGCTATATGTATTTAAAAGAAGTCGGTCACACTTTATTTGGATAGTCCAATGCTGACACTCAACTTACTATCAAGTGTACTGTAACTGTAATGTGGCATTGAAAAGTCTACTGAGTTTCAGGTGATACAGTAATGTGAAAAGTAGTCTATAGATATATTCAGTGTCTGGGTAATGGGTTTGGATTAGGTTTAGAAATTGGGTTCAGGATTAGATTTATGCTACAATCAGTGTTAGGGTTTCATTGGCTGTAGCAAATACAGCAAATAGGCAAGTGACCAATTGTTGAACATACATTTTTTGCAGTTGGGTATCAACATTGGACTATCTATATAAATGTCAGCGTAATGATATTTGTTTGTTCATTTAATACCTGAAAAAAATAAGTGAAATGGCTATCTGATAATAAATGGAGACTATGTTTTCACTTACCCATTTTTATGCATATAGTACCCTCCCCCACCAACGACCCCAACAACAACTAAGAGAACTGCAATCGTTATCCCAGCGATGGCTCCAGACGAAAGACCCGTGGAGAGTGCGCCTTTCTCTGGGAAGGTATGAAATAAAACACACGAGAAGAAGATAAAAGAACATAACATTACAACATTAGCCATTTAGAAAAAAGGAACTGGAATTTGTCCTTTCACATCACATATGCCCCTGGAAACATACACAACCATACAATAATAATGACTTCCCTAAGTCACTTCACAACAATATGGTTATCAACAAACATTTTTGTATCACAAAAGCCCTGCATGCTGCTTTCTTAAACTAGACACCCCAGTTTAATCCAGTATATTACATGTAGAGGGTGCTTAGTATCAGGGTGCTGTGGTGGCAGAGTAACCCTTGGGTCCAAGTCACACTTGTTGTACGTCATTCACTCACTCTCTCCTATCTTACCTGGACTGCAACTGTGTGCAGTACAGGAAAAATGTGTTTAGGAGAATGTGATTGTACATGTAAAAGATGTTGTGTGGAATCAAAAACAGCTATTGAGCAGTTTGTATGGCAGTGCAGCATACTGCTATGTTATGATTACATTTATACAAGAGGTCAGAGCACAAAGCATTGCCTCTGACACAGTTCAATGCCTTGCTTAAGGGCACTTAAGCAGTGTAGTGCACCATGGAGGTTGTGCAATACCAGATATTCTCTTAATACAAATAAATAACACTCTGTTGGTATCAAAGATCAAATTAACCTTTAAAACAAACGGCTGCCCTGACTGTCCAAACTGAGTCATTAGAGAAATACTTTAGGATGCCTGCTACTCTTCACATGGTTACCAGTATTATTAGAGATATATGTCTATCATGATATCCTGGAGTATCAATATAGTCTAAAATGAACACTAGATGCAAAGATCAAACATGCCCATACAAATTGACTTTGCAGTCACCAAACTACTTAACTTTACCTTTTACAGACAATCTATGGATGTCAGATGTCGATGTGTTCTCAGTAACATCATTCATTGCTTGACAGGTGTAATCTCCACTGTCAGAAACCTCAGTCACTGTTTTAGTGAACACAGCAGAATTTCGAAGTATCTCTGTCCCGTTCAGCCTCCAGATGTAACTAGCAGTCGGTATGGACTCAGCAGAGCAGGTTAACTCTAAGGTCTGTTCCAGTTCTATTTCACTTGGACCCGTGATTTTAACACTCTCCGGTCCATCTGAAACACAGATATTTGTAATATTATAATCAAAGCAATAGAATTAATGTGGTAATACACTGTTAAATATCTCATTTAGAAAAAGTACAACATATAGGTTATTTACCTATACAAACATATAAAAAGGTTGTGTTACATGCGGCACTCATTCATTTAATATAAAACTCCCATATGTGTCCACAGAGGCATATAAAAAGTATAGATAGGCTAGGATAAGGCCTGGTGTTCCTTAGCAAAGGTCTAAAGTTAGAATTGGTAGAATCAGTATCTTTCAGGTCATTGTGCATGAGCTGATCAATGGGACCTGATCATACTGGATCAATACTGGATATGGCATGCAGCTTGGCTCAATAACTTGATATTCTAGTTTAGTTACAACCCCAAAACTTAGGCTGACAGTGACCCATCAGTGTTTTAACATGGCCGTGCAATAATAGGTAATCTGTTAATTTGGGATGTATTTTGGAATCATATTGATTTTCGCTCAAAAGTAATTACTTGAATGATTTAGCTTTTACTTCGACTTGAACTTTTCTTTGACAAGTAAAATTAACTCACTCTGTCACTCTGTGTCTATACATTAACTAAAGGCTTACAGTATGTTACGTACAGTTCACAACCATGTTGTATTTCGCTTCCTCAGAGCTGATGGGGTTGCTGACTTTACAGGAGTATTCTCCTCTGTCTGTTCTCTTCAGAGCGCTAAAGGACAACAGTCTGCCCTCGTCATGAAGAGTGATGTCATTGTTCAGAGGAGAGCCATCCTTCCTCCACTCTCTGGTAGGGACAGAGCCAGCAGCCTCACAGGTTAGATTCACTGAGTTCCCCTCAACTGGTCGGTTTGTTGATCCTGCGATTGAAGCACCTGATATTCTCTCTGTTGGTGAAAGATGAATAATGTGTGAATGATATGCAAAAGAGGAAAGCAAACAGCGAAGGTTCATGCTTAGTTCATACCTGTTCTCAAGGGACAAAAATGTTAGTAGTAGGTATGCCAGTAGGTATGCCAAGTGTTATTTATTACTTCTTCACTGATTATCTATACAACCACAGAAAGTACACACAGCAAAATTCTTAGTGTTAATTTAACTCAGAGAGTGTAAAAATCAACACTATGCCAGTGTTTAGTCCATACCCATCAGAGTGAATTTAACAGATACTGCCGTTTTGAAGTCCTATTTTTTATTCTGGCTGGGTAAACACTGGTCATAAAATTCAACTTTAGGGAGCAAAAAGGGGAAGTGAAAATAAGGAAGGGGATTTTGTTTGTTTTTTTCCCCCTCAAAAATCCCCCAAATGAAAAACAAGTCATTTTCTTGTTGTCCATTTTTTAACTGAACAGAAGCCACACGGATTCAAAGAGACACCTAACTACCAGTTAAGTAACATCTTTTTGACCCATATCACTACTGTGAAAACCCGTTTATTCCCACTTACCCAGCACAGTGACAAGTGAGGGCTGAGATGTTTGATATCTCAGAGTTTTACTGTTATGGGCCTGACAGCTGTAGTTACCACTCTGTCTCATGTGAATGTTGTTCAGTCTGAGCTCTGGTCCAGTATCAGAGAGCAGGGATCCATTCAGAGCCCAGTGAAACAGGGCAGCAGGTCTGGAGTCAGCTGAGCAGGACAGGATGATGTTTGACCCTTCCTCATAGTATTCTTTTGACGGAGATAGTGTCAAATTTGTATTTTCTGGGCCAACTGCAATGTGTGGCATGCGGGTCGCAGACACCAGCAAAGAGAAAAGTCACCAATAAATAATGTTAGTTTGAGAAAAATGTATGCGTTTTAACATCAAAGCTCAGCACTGGCACATGGCATACAGCTTGGCTCAATGTGAAGGCTCATAACTGATCATAACTGATCATTCATAGTTCATAACTGATTAGCATAAGATGCCAGTGAAAAGGCAGAACTGTATCATAGTATCATCTCCAGTAATCAGCTATTCAGCATCAACAAAAACAAAGCAATAACTGAAGAGCAAAGAGCACTAGGAAAAGTCATTAAGACAAGGCCGCTCCTTCCAAAGCTGTTACAATAAGCTAAATCAAGCTGGGAATCTGAAGCTCTGTGTTGTGTTTGCATGCATATGCTGTAAGACAAGAGGTTAAGCATGCAGGTTAGAAACTCACAGCTGATGGAGAGGGATACTGGGGCACTGGTGGAATTACTGACAGGATTTGACACATGACACGTGAACGGTCCCTCATCATAGCGGGTCACACTGACTATAGTGAGAGTGGAGCCTCTGTCACCGAGCTGAACTCCCTCACTGGCTGAAACCTCGGAGCTGCCATTCAACCAGAGAAAAGAGAGGGAGGAGCCAGAGGAGGAGCAGGACAGACTGACAGAGCTGTTGAACTCTGACAAGTCTGTGGTGTTGGGAGTTACCACTACATTGGAGACTGGTACTGTGGGGGAAAACACAACGGTTTGTACTTGGCACCACCTCACATGGTGTTACAACAGGTCACTATGTAGTGATTGGGAATCAATTCCATGATTATTATACCATGATGAGTATTCATGACTGGAAATTGAAGGTTTGTATTAGCTCCCCAATCTAATAAATAAGAGGTAATGCAGCATTTAACCCCTCTGTGTTTGCTTTAAGTGGCTCACTTCTCCGAACAGAATACTTACTTAACATCTGCACACAACAACTGTAATAACAGACAATAAGCATCCGCTTCAGGTTCATTACGCTATGCACTGTACTGTGGACCAAAATGCAATTCACATTATTGGGAAATATCTATTATCATAGCTATTTTGACACAATGCTGACTTCAGGACTTATCACACTGGGAGGATGAAAGATATTACACACCAGCACCTGCTGTTAAGTGAAATACCATCTTTAATTATTCATAACACAGACATGACAGGCTATCATAAGAGTGGAGACTGCAAATTCTACTGGCAGCACTTAAAGGGAAAATCCACCCAGAAATTGACAGAGAGTATAGTCTCTGAGAGTTCAGTCTAAATTTGTGCAGATGAAGACTTCTTTAAAAGACAACTATTATTTGTCGTGTTTTCTAAGATCGTATGAATAACATGCAAATTATGTTTTAGCTTGGATTTTTAGAATTTCTTGAATACTTTCATCTGGACACATTAACAAACACACTCACAAATTCCTTGCTGCTGGACTTAAATTCTGGCATAATACTCATTATCAGAATCTTTTCCCTTCAAAACTGAAACAGTGACACAACAACATGAAGTATCTACTCACGGTGTATCTCCAGTCTGGAGGTTCCTGTCAGCACTGCTCCTCCATCTGGTACGATGCTAACGCTGTATTCTCCTCTGTCACTAAAAGTCAGATTCCTGAGCTCCAGAGATCCAGTAGATCTGATGAGGGTGATCCTGTCTTGATACCCTGGTTCAACTGTGTCTGAAGTACCTGAGGTTATTATATTAGTTGTAGTGCCATTAGCAACAAACGTCCAGGCCACTGACAGAAATGGTTTTACTGGTGGAGTCAGTGTTGTGGTGAACGTCACACTCCCTCCTACTGCTGCGTTCAGAAGATCTGGTATCACACCGGCTCCATGGCTTAAACCTGGAGGAGACAGTTACAGGTTTGGGCAAGGCTGTAATGAGGGCAATGTAAAATGGGCCATTGGAGACTATATTATTGATCACAAGCTATGAGAAAGCCTTAATCTAAAAATTACTTGAAACACCAAAACAAGTAACCACATTAGATAATGCAGACTTGATGTTTGATCAAAACATCACTGCAATATGCAGAAAAATCAGCAGTGACTTCTTTCTGAGGAAGCTGAACTCCTTCAGGGTGTGTAGATAGAAGACTCATGACTCTTTTTATGAATCTGTTTGAGTCAGTTATCTCCTTTTAATTTCTTGGTATGGAAATCCGTCCTCGGCCAACAGAGACAGACTACAGAATACAGTTAAGGTGGCAGGCAAAATCACTGTTGTCAAGCTGAAGCTGACATCTTTGACCAGCGGGTTGTCAGGACAGCCAGAGCCACACTGGACTCTCCCCTTCATCCCCTTTATGGAGAATTTGAGTTTCTGCCCTCTGTCAGGAGGTTTTAAACCACTGAAGGGCAAGTCTAAAAGAGTGGGGAACTCTTATTTCCAATTCTATTAAATTGCTCCACTTTGGTTAATGTATTTAATATAGAATAGCCAGGAGCCCATTGTTAGTGCTGTTTATTTTAATGCTGGTCTATGGATGGAGGTGTTCTTTATTTATGACTCTTGTGTCTTGTGCTATATTTTACGTACTTTTGTGCATTTATGTCTAAAGTTATGCTTGTTCTCGTACACCTTATACACAAGGAGAATTTCCCCTCTGGTACAATAAAGTTGAACTGAACTGAACTCATTAAATTGTCTGACAATGACACCACATCATACTAAGCAGTGGGCAATATTTTGCCAACAGTTTGTTTTTGGGTTGGGTAAAGACTTCATAATTTAACAAGACACTTTAGAATACAATGTTTTGTGTTTTCAAATTGAAATTTGAAACTGAAATACTGGGCAACTGAATTAAGGACAAGTATGGAAATGTAACAATATGATTTTAGCACAAGATGCCTGTTAAGTCTGTCCTAGATCTCTCTATGGTCAGTCCCATCAGTTTTAACCGCACACACTGTAACTATAGATACAAGCTAAATTTAGACATAACACCTGAACAACACTGAAAAAGCCATGAAAGATCTCATCGATCTCCTCTCCTGCTTTTCAGTTTTGTCCATTAAGCTTTGGACTTGGTAATGGGTGGGATATTTTTCAAAGCTATATTTTATGTCCCCTTGTTAGAATAATAATAATTGTTTTTACACATTTCCAAAATACCAAACACTAAATGAAATTAAACAAGTCAGTAAGTCAATAATAATAAAACAAATAAATAAATAAAAAATAAAAAAACAGGAGTATTTGTAATAGGCTGTAACAAGCTAGGCCATATCGATGTTGTTGTTTTTTGCTTCTCTCTGGTGTTCAGACAGTTAATCATAAGCTAAACCTCTCTACAGACTAGTGGAACTTTCCTTAACCCGTAGTTCATTGAGGAAAAAATAACGTAAACTGAAAACAGAAGACATTAAACCTCTCCAACTTCAATTCAAGATTCTTACCTGCAATAGTCAAAAGTACAGAGAGAACATAATGCAAAGGTAATGAATCCATCGCGAGACTTGCACTACTGGTGAAAGAACAACCACACCTTGACTTGAAGCCAGCCTGCTAATGAATGTGATTCTACCCGACTGTTAGCCGCAATTATATCACTGATGTCAAAGCAAATGCAGAGAAACTACCCACGTGTTGTGAGGCTGACTGCATGTTCAGATGATACAGCAGAGCCTCAAAATCTGTACTCTCTCGCCCTCCTGCGGTGAAACAGTGTTTGTGCTGGAAGTCTGGTATAAACTGGGTTATCACTTGCAATTAGGCTACTACAAATCCTTAAGGAGTGGTAATGGTTTGATGAGCAGGTGGTCATCTGGTTACTATAGCCATTACTTCCTGTCTCACTGAGGCTATCTAGCAATTCTAACAGGGAAGGGAAAGCAATTTCAGGCACATATTCAAAAGCTTTTTTGCTCAAAATTAGACTGCACCTACAGTCAGTTTTACATTTACAGGAATATGTACAGCAAAAATAATGTCTTCATAATTTGTCGATTCAGTTGCTGTAGATCTATGTTTATAATATAGATACCAATTGGTTGTAATTTAGACCAAAAACCTTTTGGATGCTGAATTCAACTCTAAACTCTAAATTCTGGACTCATAGGTAATAAACCATAGCTCAATGACGCCAACCCGGATGTCTCAATCACATGTTTCATTTATTGCACATAATAGCAGTGACTTGCACAAACACAGAAGGCAGAACAACAGATAGCATTTGTAGAGGAGCAAAGCGGGTCATCATACACCATGAACCACAAGTTTCTCAGGGCAGCACTTGTGCTCATAACCTCAGGTAAGGAATACGTTCAAATTTAATAATACAACTACAGGTTGAGATGTCAGTTTATTCTGTTGTTTAATACAAATCAGATACAGTAAGCTTCCCTTTCTGTCTCCTCTAGGCCTTTGCTGTGGGGCAGGTGTAACTGTTGACCTTCTCCCTGGATTGGCAGGGGGGAATGTGACTTTCACAACAACAGTAGTACCACCAGTTAAACCATTTGTGGCAGTGGTCTGGACCGTCAATGGTACTACCAATATAATAACCTCAGGTACTTCAGATACTATTCAACCAGGTTATAAGGACAGGATCACCCTAGACAGATTGACTGGATCTCTGGAGCTCAGAAACCTGACTGAGGGGGACAACGGAGAATATCACTTAACCATCATACCAGATGAAGGAGCACAGATTCTAGGAACCACTAAGCTGGAGGTGCACCGTGAGTAACGTTAATGAATATTATATTTTTAATGTTCAGTGTAAACTGTCAGTAATGCGTGCACAGTATTGACACATTTTGAATGGTACAATCCTACAATCAGCCATTCATTTCAAAATTTCTATATATTTTATCAACACACTATTTTTAATTAACACACATAAGGAATGATTATTTTGTTTTTTATTGAATTGAATATTACGTTTCCCTGGGGCAGGTATCTACAAGTCTCTATCATCTTTTTGATATTTATTTTTATTCACCCACAGCCAAAGTACCAACACCCACCATCGCCTGTCCCACAACCACAAACTTAATAGAAGGTAAAGACTCGGTCAGCCTGACCTGCGATGCTGATGGCTTCATCTCTGCCAGAGTGTGGATGAAGGACAGCCAACCTCTGGTTGCTGGTGACAGATACAGCTTTTACGAAGACGGCAGGGTGTTGTCTATCAGCCCCGTGAACAGAACCGACTCTACAGAATTTCTCTGTCGCGTCAGCAACCCTGCCAGTTCTGAAACAGCGAAATGCAGCCTTACAGTCTACTGTAAGTACTGTTGATTGTAATTTCACCTGGTATGCCACTGCAGTTCATGTAACCTTAACCGCACTTTAAACTGTTAATATGAATGTGTAATCTTCAAGGAAGTACAGTTTTATCATCTACGTTGACGCCATGATATAGCCAGCAAATGAACTAAAGATTGTGCACAAGTAAGAACTATGTGGTTGTTTTTCCTCTTCTTCTCCTTTTCTGCTTCTTCTTCTTTCTCTTCTTCCTCTACTCTTCAGATGGTCCCGATAAGGTAACGATCACCCAGCACCCAGAAACAGGAATACTTGAGGAGAGAGTCACTCTTACCTGCTCTGCTGACTCCCTACCAAAGGCAACATTCACCTGGATGTTCAATCAGATCACGACTGTTGGATCTGTGTATGTGATCGGTAAGGTTGAGGAGGAGCACCTGGGGGATTATACCTGCACTGCCCATAATCCTTTCACTGAACAGGAGGCCTCTAAGGTCCACACACTGACAGGTAGTTGTTCTCTAATCGTTCATGTTTCATCTCTTTAATCTGTCAATACCATTGCATGATTATGATTCTTTTCCTCCGATGCAGACTCCTCTGCTGCCGTCAGTGGTTCAGTGTCCATGATGGTGACCGCTGCCCTGATGACCCTGGTGGGACTCAAGCTGGTGTAAAGACCGCGCCGTTGTCTGTGTGGGTATTGATGTTGTGTAACAAACTCACTCACTGTGATCTTTGATCGTATTTATGGCTTACACCTTCTCTTCTGTGTTTAGCACTGCGTTTGTGTCTCTTCAAATTTAGTGTTCAGCCAAAACAAAGCTGTGAATGTGAATGATAAGTGATGAAATGCTAAATCAATTGCACTTGACATATTTCTTTGCCTCAACAGTATTTTTCATGTTCTTCAGTACTGTGCGACCTTTGCCATCATTGTAAACCTCAATAAATAGCCTTAATGAACAACAGCTTTTTCCGTTTCTTTTTGTTTTCTCTGCCATAAAAGACCAACATTCAACTTGTACCCACAGCTGTATTGTTATCATTGCTAACAGATCTAACTGCACTTTACTAAATCAAGCTTAAAGCAAAATTGGCTTTCAGGTATAGTAATTACAGAACAGAAACTTTGCTCTCGTGTTAGTGCAGCCTGTGACAAAGTATTTCTTCCTCTTTTATGGCAATATTGCTTTGAGTTGGACCGTTCACAATGCAATGTGATTGATAACTTCTTATCCAATTATTACTACCATAAAGTTTTATTAAAACTTTGTATCAGAGGCAATAATTGCAGCAATGCGTACCACGATGTACCTCTTGACTTCAGCTGTGTCAGGTGGGCAAGAGGTAGTGGAGCGCTGGCTGTCGCTGTGCCGAGTCTGATGAGGTCTGAAGACTGTTGTACAGGTGGAGGAACAGCAGGAGGAGTGCTGGCTGCTGCCCTGCCATGCAAAGCGGATGAAGGTGTTGATGAAGGTGGGAGAAGGGAGCGCCTGAGAGGGGCTTCTCTTCCACTTATTGAGTACGTGAAGAGCAAGACAAAGCGTGTGAGAATCATTGTTTGCGAATTAGTCCCTGCCCCTGTCCTCCGTTTCCACTCCTGCGGGCCTGCTCCTTAATTTTCTTTTTTTAATCTGTGATTTGTGATCTGTTTAATTATTTTGTTTTGGGTTTTTTTTCACTTAATCCTGCATTATTTCTTTTATAAGTCATATGATTTTATCCTCCGATGTCTTACCTGGATGCTTTCATGTAATTGATTTTTATTTGTATGTCTTTTTTATTTATTTATTTACTTGCTTATTTTTCTCTCTCTTTTTTGTAAAGCACGTTGTAACTGTGTTTTGATAAGTCCTACATAAATAAAGTTTATCATTATTATTATTATTATTATTATTATTATTATTAGTTTCCTTCAGTAGGCCCACAGATGGAGCTGTATGAGAAAACAGTATCCGTCAAATCTATCACTCCATCATGGGAAGGCCTTCCAGTTTGTAATGCTCAAATGCACATTCAGATTGTGAAATAACTAAATTTGGCTGCCTTCTGTTTCTGCCTGTATGTTGGTACGGAGTAATTTTTCAGTATTTCAAACTGCACCTACTGTGGTTTAATATTTTATCCTTTTGTGTTGGATAGCTGACAAGTTGCTTGTACTGGTGGAGTTCATTTCTCAGGTTAATGGCTTAAGTCATCAAAATTGAAGACGAAACGAAACATATAGGCTTCCTCAGCAAATTAACAGGGCTGAGTTCATAGTAATATTTTTTATTTTTTTATATTATTTAATTAATATTGTGACTGCATCATATTCAATCAGTCGATTACGCCCCAAAGCTATGGAACACACTACCTATAGATATCAGGGAAGCCAGCTCGCTAAATATTTTTAAAAGAAAGCTAAAAACGTATCTCTTCACTTTAGCCTTTAACTAGCTCTGACTTTCCTGATACAGGCCTGAAACTCTTTTTTGCACTTTGCTTCGCACTTATGCACTGCTGCACTTCTTTTCAAATGTTGTATTTTACTTAATTTTATGCATTCTATGTAGGCCTACTCTATTTTTTAACTTTATTTTTATTATTATTATTCAGTGGGTTTTATTTTCCATTTTATGTTATGCATTCCTCATTTTTATATTATTTTTTACTATTATTATCAAGTGGGTTTTATTCTCCATCTTATTTTACATTAATTATGGCATTCTATCCCTGTTTTTATGCTCATTCTATGTCTATTTTCATGTGACGATGCATTCTATGTATTCTATTCTCACCTTTATCTTATTTTTACTATTATTATCAAGTTTTATGTGAAGCACTTGGTGCACTTTGAGCTGCATTTCTTGCATGAAAGTTGCTATACAAATCAAATTTATAATTATTATTATTACTATATTCAAACCCATCACCCATCTCAACAAACTACAGCATGTCTGTACAGTGGCTTTATCACTTGCGCTATATACCGTGTTATTTATTAATCCGGCCACTGTTAAACAGTGTCTAGGCTGTAAGGGCTTGAGGAAGTGAGTTTGACTGAGTAAATATCAAAATACAGGTGTGTCTGTTTTAATGCTATCACCTCTCTACAAAATTCAGATCAAAACTGCAGTCACAGTAAGTCAACTCTTACTGTCCACTGCAGTGTTTCCACCTGCCAGGTGTCGTCAGCGCCGACCTTGGTCCCATCCCTGGTGCTGTTCCCTCCTGAATGTGTCTCAACGACTGTGTTGTTTGTGTGTGTGTGTGTGTGTGTGTGTGTGTGTGTGTGTGTGTGTGTACGCGGCTGTTTTTCTCTCCTCTTCTCTGACTCCAGTGCAGTGTTCTACCTGGCTGTGGTGGGTGCTGCCCTGGCTCTTCCGTCTTCCTCTTCCCTGCTGCTGTTCCCACCTGGACGCTGAATCAGGACTGCTGCCAATCGTTTCTCTGAATTTTTTAGCGCTGAACCCCCCCAGCCCCTTCTCATCGCCACATGCTGCCTCTCTTTCTTTTTGTCTCGCTCTCTGTTTTCTCCTGTCATTGTTGTTGTCCATAATTCTGTCATTGTATTTCCCGGCACCTATTGCACGGCAAAGAGGGGGGGATCCCTCTTTGCCTCAGCCCGCCCAAGGTTCCTTCCAAGTTTTTCCTACTATGTTTTTTCTTGGGAGTTTTTCCTTGTGTGCATTAGGGTCTAAGGCTGGGGCTGCCGGGTAGGTTAGGCTACGTAGAATAGGTAGATTGTTTGTCTTGCTAAAATCTGCTCTTGTCTATCTTGTGCTTTACGCTATGCTTGTCCTATATGTTTTTGTTCACCACTGATTTTGTTTAGTTAGATCTAGCTAGGCTTATTCTCTGAGAAGTCCTCTGAGACATGCTTGTGATAAAGGGCCATATAAATAAACAAACTTGAACTTGATAAATCACTGAATATTGAGTCATGTTAAAATGTGACAGTGTTGCAGCGTTTCTTCTGACATTATAATAAACATAATTCTTTAGTGAGAAATACTGAAAACCTGATGTTTTTCAATGTTGGGATCATTGTTTGATTAGAGTCCATAATCTTAATGATCAGTGGTGGACAGGCATGATGGTGGGGAAAACCCTGTCACGCACTGCTTCCTCATTCTGCCTTTATATACTGAACTCGACAAAGTGAAAGGTGTAAGGCAAGGCAAGGCAAGGCAAGGCAAGGCAAGTTTATTTATATAGCACATTTCAGCAACAAGGCAATTCAAAGTGCTTTACATAAAACATTAAAAGCATCGAGACAAAATGAAAACGATAAAATTCAAATAAAAGACCAAGAAAAATAAAGTTCATTAAAGAGCTAAGAGAATAAAAAAAAAAAATAAAAAAAAAAATAGGCTAAAATAGAATAGGACAGGTGTAAAATACAAGAATAAAGGTTACAGTGCAGTGTGAGAGTTGACTAGTTATTTGATGTCATAAAAGGCAGCGGCAAACAGAAAAGTCTTCAGCCTTGATTTAAAAGAACTGAGAGTTGCAGCAGACCTGCAGTTTTCTGGGAGTTTGTTCCAGATATGTGGAGCATAAAAACTGAACGCTGCTTCTCCATGTTTAGTTTTGACTCTGGGGACAGAAAGCAGACCTGTCCCAGACGACCTGAGAGGTCTGGATGGTTCATAACATAGCAGAAGATCAGAAATGTATTTTGGCCCTAAACCATTCAGTGCTTTATAAACCAACAGTAGTATTTTGAAATCAATTCTTTGACAGACAGGAAGCCAGTGTAAAGACCTCAGAACTGGAGTGATGTGATCCACTTTCTTGGTCTTAGTGAGGATTCGAGCAGCAGCGTTCTGAATCAGCTGCAGCTGTCTGATCGATTTTTTAGGGAGACCTGTAAAGACTCCGTTACAGTAGTCCAGTCTAGTGTAAGGACAATTAAAGACAGTTTACTCTTTTCTTTGTCACACATACTTGATACTGCAGGAGAAATGGAAACAGCTGTGGTGCTTTTGATCATCCTGGGAGTGATCTCAGGTGAGCTCTTATCACTTTTAGAAGCTGTATGCTGATATATCTGCTGACAGGATTAAACACACCTGAAAACATTTTCAAACACATAGTGCCTCTTTTTTCACATTATGATGGTTATTAATCTCTATCAATTATGACACGCTGACAGTGTTATGTTACATCAATTTAATAGTACTAATATTGATCAAAGATTATTAATGTTTAACAGTGTAAGATTAGACCTAATGTCTAGTTATGCTTCCCCTGTCCTTTTGTACTTATAATAAACTTTAATAATAATAAACTTTATTTATATAGCACCTTTCCAAAACAAGGTTTACAAAGTGCTTTACAGGATAAAACAGCAAACAGGAATATAAAAATGTTAATCCTAAAACCAGAAGGACAATAGCATCGTAAATAAAACCATACATAGAATAGGCAATAGCACATAAAAACAGTGATAAAACAAACAATAAAATATAAAACAATAAAATAAATGGTGTGGGGGGTAAGATCGAGGATCACAGGAAGGCTAGACCATAAAAGTGCGTTTTAAGAAGAGACTTAAATGAATAAATAGACTTAGCCAACCTGATCTCCTCTGGAAGGTTGTTCCAGAGTCTGGGGGCCCTGATGGCAAACGCTCTGTCGCCTTTGTTTTTGAGTCTGGAGTTAGGGACCACCAGGAGAGTTGCATTTGAGGACCTCAGGGCCCGTGACGGTACATGAGGAGTTAAAAGGTCGGAAATATAGCTTGGGGCCAAACTGTTCAGGGCTTTAAAAGTGATAAGTAAAATTTTAAAATCAACTCTAGAACTAACAGGCAGCCAATGCAAGGAGGCAAGGATAGGAGTGATGTGTTCTCGTTTTCTGGTACCTGTTAAAATCCTGGCGGCTATATTCTGGATTAATCGTAGAGAGGAGAGAGACTTTGTAATTAGCAAAAGTTATGGTGTATAATCACAGGATAATGTTATTACAAACATTACAATGTATTCAAGAAAAATTACAGGGTTTTTCTGTATAAAATGACAACAAGAAATGCAATGTTCCTCACACTCTAGCAGTGTCCTGGAGTATCATGGTGTCGATATAATATCCACAATCAGTTCAACAATAATTGGACCAGATTATTAAGGCAAGATCAGACTAACAGTAGAGTACACAGTCAGCATCATACCAAATTAAGGAATAGAGCCTAGGAGGAATAATTACTATGAAGATTGTTGTATTATTTTATTTGCTTGTGTTTCTGGTACTTCACATAGATTCAGGCTTTCTCAATAGTTCATGTGTTGCTAAGGTCTTCATATCTTGTGCATGGTGGTTTGTCATCAAGGATAGATTCTCCCAGCAGGCCGTTTTACATTGCCCTCTACTCTACAGTAGAATCCTGCCCAAACCTGTAACTGTCTCCTCCAGGTTTAAGCCATGGAGCCGGTGTGATACCAGACAATCTTCTGAACGCAGCAGTAGGAGGGAGTGTGACGTTCACCACAACACTGACTCCACCAGAAAGTCCATTTGTGGCAGTGACCTGGACGTTTATACACGATACTATTGACAATACAACTAATATAATAACCTCAACTATTTCAGTCACAGTTGGACCAGGGTATCAAGACAGGATCACCCTCAATAGATCGACTGCATCTCTGGAGCTCAGGAATCTGACTCTTAATGACAGTGGAGAATACAGCGTTATCATCGTACCAGCTGCAGGAGTGGGGCAGACAGGAACCTCCAGACTGGAGATACACCGTGAGTAGATACTTCATGTTGTTGTGTCACTGTTTCAGTGTTGAAGGGAAAAGATTCTGATAATGAGTTTCATACCAGAATTTAAGTCCAACAGCAAGGAATTTGTGAGTGTGTTTGTTAATGTGTCCAGATGAAAGTATTCAAGAAATTCAAAAAATCCAAGCTAAAACATAATTTGCATGTTATTCATACGATCTTAGAAAACACAACAAGCAACAGTTGTCTTTTAAAGAAGTCTTCATCTGTACAAATTTAGACTGAACTCTCAGAGACTGTCAATTTTTGGGTGGATTTTCCCTTTAAGTGCTGCCAGTAGAATTTGCAGTCTCCAGTCTTATGATACCCTGTCATGTCTGTGTTATGAATAATTAAAGATGGTATTTCACTTAACCACAGGTGCTGGTGTGTAATATCTTTCATCCTCCCAGTGTGATAAGTCCTGAAGTCAACATTATGTCAAAATAGCTATGATAATAGATATTTCCCAATAATGTGAATTGCATTTTGGTCCACAGTACAGTGCATAGCGTAATGAACCTGAAGCGGATGCTTATTGTCTGTTATTACAGTTGTTGTGTGCAGATGTTAAGTAAGTATCCTGTTCGGAGAAGTGAGCCACTTAAAGCAAACACAGAGGGGTTAAATGCTGCATTACCTCTTATTTATTAGATTGGGGAGCTAATACAAACCTTCAAATTCCAGTCATGAATACTCATCATGGTATAATAATCATGGAATTGATTCCCAATCACTACATAGTGACCTGTTGTAACACCATGTGAGGTGGTGCGAAGTACAAACCGGAGCAGCTCCGTCAGACTGTCCTGCTCCTCCTCTGGCTCCTCCCTCTCTTTTCTCTGGTTTAATGGCAGCTCTGAGGTTTCAGCCAGTGAGGGAGTTCAGCTCGGTGACGGAGGCTCCACTCTCACTATAGTCAGTGTGACCCGCTATGATGAGGGACTGTTCATGTGTCGTGTGTCAAATCCTGTCAGTAATTCCACCAGTGCCCCAGTATCCCTCTCCATCAGCTGTGAGTTTCTAACCTGCATGCTTAACCTCTTGTCTTACAGCATATGCATGCAAACACAACACAGAGCTTCAGATTCCCAGCTTGATTTAGCTTATTGTAACAGCTTTGGAAGGAGCGGCCTTGTCTTAATGACTTTTCCTAGTGCTCTTTGCTCTTCGATTGTTGCTTCGTTTTTGCTGATGCTGAATAGCTGATTACTGGAAACGATACTATGATACAGTTCTGCCTTTGACTGGCATCTTATGCTAATCAGTTATGAATTTTCACATTGAGCCAAGCTGCATGCCATGTGCCCAACTCACCCTGATGTGCCACTGCTAAGCTTTGATGTTAAAACGCATACATTTTTCTCAAACTAATATTATTTATTGGTGACTTTTCTCTTTGCTGGTGTCTGCGACCCGCATGCCACACATTGCAGTTGGCCCAGAAAATACAAATTTGACACTATCTCCGTCAAAAGAATACTATGAGGAAGGGTCAAACATCATCCTGTCCTGCTCAGCTGACTCCAGACCTGCTGCCCTGTTTCACTGGGCTCTGAATGGATCCCTGCTCTCTGATACTGGACCAGAGCTCAGACTGAACAACATTCAGATGAGACAGAGTGGTAACTACAGCTGTCAGGCCCATAACAGTAAAACTCTGAGATATCAAACCTCTCAGCCCTCACTTGTCACTGTGCTGGGTAAGTGGGAATAAACAGGTTTTTACAGTAGTGATATGGGTCACAAAGATGTTACTGAAGTATCTACTTGCAAAGCTGGCAGTTAGGTGTCTCTTTGAATCTGTGTGGCTTCTGTTCAGTTAATATCCAATTTGAAATAAAATTATTAAAAAAAATAAAAATAAAAATGGATAACTAAAAAAGTACTTTTTTTTTCATTTTTGCCTCAAGTAAAAAACAAAAAAAACCATGTTGTTTTCTGTAAAATGCACTTGCAAAATTTGAATGTTAGCCTCTTCCTTGCTGTGTATCTTTTCTGTGATTATATAGGTAATCACTGAAGAAGTAATAAATAACACTTGGCGTACCTACTAATACATATACAGTACATGATAGGCAGAACAATAAGATTTTTGTCCCTTGAGAACAGGTATGACCTAAGCATGAACGCTTGTGCTATTTGCTTTCCTCTTTTGCATATCATTCACACATTATTCATCTTTCACCAACAGAGAGAATATCAGGTGCTTCAATCACAGGATCAACAAACCGACCAGTTGAGGGGAACTCAGTGAATCTAACCTGTGAGGCTGCTGGCTCTGTCCCTACCAGAGAGTGGAGGAAGGATGGCTCTCCTCTGAACAATGACATCACTCTTCATGACGAGGGCAGACTGTTGTCCTTTAGCGCTCTGAAGAGAACAGACAGAGGAGAATACTCCTGTAAAGTCAGCAACCCCATCAGCTCTGAGGAAGCGAAATACAACATGGTTGTGAACTGTAGGTAACATACTGTAAGCCTTTAGTTATTGTAGAGTGACATCACCAGGGGTGAAAAGAAAACATGTTTTACATTGTAGAAACACTGTTACTTTAGTTCTATTTTACTCTAAATTCAACTGTTATCAGCCTAATGTTTGGGGTTTTAACAAAACTAGAATATCAATTATTGAGCCAAGCTGCATGCCATATCCAGTATTGATCCAGTATGATCAGGTCCCATTGATCAGCTCATGCACAATGACCTGAAAGGTACTGATTCTATCAATTCTATCTTTAAGGAACACCAGGCCTTATCCTAGCCTATCTATACTTTGTATATGGACACATATGCTAGTTTTATATTAAATGTATACAGGATAGTAGTTTTTTTCTTTTTTTTTCTTTTTTTTTCCTTTTTTTTGCAGCCACATTATTATTGCTTTGATTACAATATTACAAATATGTGTGTTTCAGATGGACCGGAGAGTGTTAAAATCACGGGTCCAAGTGAAATAGAAGTGGAACAGACCTTAGAGTTAACCTGCTCTGCTGAGTCCATACCGACTGCTAGTTACATCTGGAGGCTGAACGGGACAGAGATACTTCGAAATTCTGCTGTGTTCACTAAAACAGTGACTGAGGTTTCTGACAGTGAAAGTTACACCTGTCAAGCGATGAACGATGTTACTGAGAAAACATCAACATCTGGCATCCATAGATTGTCTGTAAAAGGTAAAGTTAAGTTGTTTGGTGACTGTGAATTTGTTTTAAAGGTTAATTTGAGCTTCGATGTTAAAAAGGATGTTATAAATTTGTTTTAAGCTGGTGAGTTGAGAATATCTGGTGTTACATTAACTTCATGGTGCACTACACAGCTTAAGTGCCCTTGAGCAAGGCATTGAACTGTTAATTGTGTCAGCTGTCAGGCCTGTAACAATAAAACTCTGAGATATCAAACATCTCAGAGTGGGTATCTGTGTGGGTATTGTTTATTGTTTAGTAGCCAACAGATATAGTAGAATCCTTCTTTAAATAAGAACATGGCAACAGGAAATTTAATGTATTTCATCTGCATGCCTATGGGCAGGCATACAATTATAGACAATTATATTTTGTGTGTTTTGAAAGTGTTTGGAAAAGATTAAATGTATTTAGGATTAAATGTATTTATGCAGCACTATTCGCATCATTGTTTGTTTCAGCTCCCACTGCTGCTAGTGACTGCTCAGCTGCTGTTGGAAGGGCTGCTGGAATAACAGCTGCGTGTTTTGTAGTTGTGGCAGTCCTGACTGGAACCACTGTGTATGTTGTGATGAGGAAGAAAAGGTAACTATAAGAGAGGCTACAGCATGTTTTAAGATGCCCTACAGGAGAAAGTGTTTTCTGTTGGAGAAGGCCCATGGGTAACATTATCAATACCACCAACAACCACAGCCTGTTCAGTGGGTAACGTTTACTGTAGGTAGAAATACAGCACTGAATTTGAAATGAATTTACATGTGATGTACAAGAGGACTCAGGAATAATTTATGGTTGTCTAAACCTCTATAAACCTGTACAATCTCAAAATGTGTTTCTGTACACTAAAACACTTGGAACAATGGAACAACTTTGTTATAATGATATTTTTCACACATGATCGTTACAATGGATCCTTTGTATTGGTAAAATGTAAATGCATTTAATGTTACTGCAACATTATATATGAAATTGAGTGAATTGATGATGAGTGAACATATGTCATCCTCAATTTGACCAAAACACAGGATCTGATGTAACTTTGTGCTAAATATCATGTTGCATACACAATATATTGGGTTAGTGTGGAAAGTTTACAAAGCTGATGCAAACAAGTGTTTTGATTTTTGAGAAGCATCTGGCTGGCCACATTTCTAACAATGCTTTATTTCTAACATTCAGAATCAATACCAGTGATCCACCACCTCAAACAGGTCAGTAATCATCTGATCCATTGATCCTCTCTAAACTTCAACTATCATACAATAGGAAGGAGAGCAAACTTCAGGAAGAAATATACCACAATTCTAAGAAAAAAACAATAGGTCTAATGGATCAAATCTAACAAACTTCTGTATTCACCTAGAAACTTCGGAGCATGTGTATGAGAATGCATTCAGAGGTGCATGAGAACAGGAAAAAGGAAAAAGTGCATTTCCATCTCTTCCCTTGAAGGTGAGTTTGTTACTCTATGATTGAATGACTTGGGGGGGAGATATAATGTGACTTGGGGAAAACACCCATGGGTGTTTCCTGGAGGTATGGCTAATTTTCTTGGTTCAGAATTGATAACACTGCTCTAGCACAAAACATCAAAAGACTCTCATTCTTTATCGGTGGAGCGGCTTCACTGTATGCCTGATGACATCACTTTGGAAGTTAACTTTGGAAGTTAATTGATATTAATTGAACTGTTCTAGACCATAGGAATAACATATAAGAACACTTGTATTGACTGGCGTTCCCCTTTCAGATCATTGCACTGGACATATTATCTACAAGCTTGCTATATTGCATTAAAACTTTAAGAATGGCTCAAATAGACTTACAGTATACACCATCATTCATACACCCTGTTCATGTTAATCACATGCTCTAAGTTGGGCCTACTCAGTTTCCTCAACTGGCAGTGTAGTGCAACAACTGAGGTCATTGTTGGATGACAAATAGATATTTTTTTTTAGTTTATTTTAAATCAGATTTGTGAAATGCAAGATACAAAGTAAACTACAATGATGAGTTTTGGCTACCTTGATAAAATTATCTAACCATTCAATTCATCAAAATAATGACTTATTTTTCTAATCAATTCTTGACTAATTTTTTGTTTTTTTAGGAGAAATAAAATGAGAAAACATCCTTCAGAAAAGTCAGCAGCAAGTTCCTAGATCAACAAGATCAAAGAAACTCACCTGTGTGATTTAATTATGTACTTATCAATATCATTTCTCTGCTCCCTGTAGATTATGGTTGACTGCATACAGTTTGTTGCTAGATATTTACTGCAAAGTTGCTCTGCTCAGGGGAACCCATTCAGTTTCAAACTCTAATATCCTGTTAGGAATATTAGGATATTATATCCACCCTGCTGAAGTGAACAGCTTTTTCAGTTTCTTTTTTTTTCTTTTTTTTTGCTGAATTCACACTGTTTATATGGGTAAAACCATTCATATTGTGATAAATTCAAACTTCTGCATCATATTAAAACACCCATCTCATCAAACTGCATCATGTCTGTACAGTGGCTATATCACTTGCACTATATACCATTTTATTAATGAATGTGGTCACTGTTAAACATTGTCTAGGCTGTAAGAATTTGAGGAAGTGAGAGTTTGAGAGTTTTATATTTGAGTAAATATCATAATACAGGTGATACCTGCCACCAGTCTGCTTTTAATGCTATCACCTCTCTACAAATTCATAGAGAGGAAAGCTGCAGTCATAGTAAATCAACTCTGAATAAATCACTGAATACTGAGTCATGTTAAAACATGATAGTGTTGCAACGTTTCTTTTGACATAATACATTTCTTTCTATTTCTATGAAAGATTCTTTTGATAGAAATATTGAAAACTTGATGTTTCTCAAAATGTTTTGACTATTGTTATGAATTTGTCCAGAGTCCATAATCTTACTGATCAGTGATGGTACAGGTAGGTGGACTTAAGAGAGTGGACTTTGGAGACAGGGGGAGGGGAAACCCTATCACACACTACTTCCTTGTACTGCCGTTATATACTGAACTGGAAGTGAAAGGTGTACAGACCGAAATCTACATTGAAGACAATTTACTCTTTTCTATGTAACACAATACTGCATGAGAAATGGAAACAGCTGTGGTGCTCTTGATCCTGGGAGTGATCTCAGGTGAGCTCTTATCACTTCAGACAGCAGATATGACAATATGACAGATATCTATGACAGACATAGTGTCTCTTTTGTCATGTGAGTATTACACCTATTTTCCAGTTATGCTTTCCCTGTCTTGTTTTTAGGATTAGTGTCTGTTTAGGATATGGATAGGCTCAGGTTTTCTTGTAACAACAAGATGTCCTCATGTTATTAGGAACTATTTCTCATCTTTATGTGCAGTTGCAAATTTGTGACATCATGTCAAGGGTTAAATAGCTAGACAACACATTCTGGCATTTTATAATAAATCACATTTTTGAATAAGCAATGGTATGTTTGTATGTAACATGTTATAAGCTATAACATGTCAGTTAGCAAACCAACTAGACTACTAGACTACTGTATTGTCCATAGAAGAGATAAAGACTGCTGATCCAGAGCCAGAGAGCTGAAATCCCATTCAAATACACCAATAATTAATTAGATGCACAAATGCACTGTGGGACTACAGAATCTGTACTTGATATCTAAAGGTTTATCTTTAGTTACAGTCAACTTGCTGACTTTTAAACTTGCTCTTTTCTGCTTTGTATTAAGCAAAACATATGGTGTATAATCACATAATAATGTTATTAGGTATATACAAAATATTTTATTCTATTCAAGAGAGTTACAACAGAGTCGTTCTCCTGGATAAAATGACAAGAAGAAATGCAATCACACTCTGGCAGTGTCCTGGAGTATCAGTGGTGCTGAGATAAGATAAGATAAGATAAGTTAAGATAAGATAAGATAAGATAAGATAAGATAAGATAAGATAAGATAAGATAAGATAAGATAAGATAAAATAAGATAGGGAAGAAGAGGTTAAGGCAAGATCACACTGGACAGATCAACAGGAACTCTTAAGATCAGGGATCTGACTCTGGCTAACAGTAGAGTACACATCAGCATCATACCAAATGAAGGAGTAGAACCTCTAGGAATACTTACAATAAATGGTGAAAATCTCTGAACATGATATCACTTGACAGGCTCGCACTTTAACCAAAGATTGTAGTATTATTTGATTTCACATAGTATTTAGACTCAGGCTTTCTGTTGTTAAGCCTTTGCTTTCTGTTGTTAATGACTTTGCCTAAGCTTTCTAGCATGGAAGAGTTCATGACAGACAAGGCTCTTACAAATTTAGATCTAAGATGTACTCTTTATTGTTGGAACAGTGACCAAAGCTAAACATTCATAAATCTAGAAAGAGGTGGGAGTCCGCCTTGGGAACTACAACTGATGGGCTATGGTCAGATCTGTGCTACACCAGCTTTTCAGCCACTATAATAAACTTAGACTTACCCATTATAACTCCACCAACTTTATGTAACACCTCAAAGAGTGCATAAATATAAACCAGAAATATCATAAATGTTTTACAGATGCGGTATAGAGGAAAGTTCATTTTTGCACTGTACATGGCAATGTTTGAAGGTGAACATTGTGGGTATTATCCTATATATAAAAATGAATAAAATATAAATGTATATATATATTCAAAAAAAAGGATAGATTCTCCCAGCAGGCCGTTTTACATTGCCCTCTACTCTACAGTAGAATCCTGCCCAAACCTGTAACTGTCTCCTCCAGGTTTAAGCCATGGAGCCGGTGTGATACCAGATCTTCTGAACGCAGCAGTAGGAGGGAGTGTGACGTTCACCACAACACTGACTCCACCAGAAAGACCATTTCTGGCAGTGAGCTGGATGTTTACTACTAATGGCATGACAACTAATATAATAACCTCAGGTACTTCAGACACAGTTGGACCAGGGTATCAAGACAGGATCACCCTCATCAGATCGACTGCATCTCTGGAGTTCAGGAATCTGACTCTTAGTGACAGAGGAGAATACAGCGTTAGCATCGTACCAGATGGAGGAGCACCGCTGACAGGAGACTCCAGACTGGAGATATACCGTGAGTAGATTTGTGTCACTGCTTTGATACTAAATGGAAATGATACAGACTGAGGACTAATGATTTAGGAGTTTCATTCCAAAATGAGAGATCCACTTTTTGAAAAAAAAAAAAAGTGACACCTACGCTTACAAAATGACTGATAGGACAGAATTACATCAAATTCTTTTTAAAGGACAGTAGGTAACTTAAGTCATTGCTTGACAAAACACTTTAGACTGGCTCCTGAGTATTTTATAGTTATTGAATGATGAATTCCTGGTATTTATTCTTTTTTCTAAAATGAATACATAGCATTTTTTTAAATAACTCTTCATTAAAGTTCCATTGAAAGAAATTATCATTTTATAGGTCCATGGTGGATGATTTTCTAATTGTATCCACTTTCCCACAATTCCCACAAAGAACATAATTCAGAATTCACATTTCAGTTGTTTTTACAGACATCTACGCAAACCTAGACTGAATGTCTTTTTTTTTTTTTTGAGTGGATTTTCCTTTTACTGTAAAAGAATTTAGTGTCTCTAATCTTATGATAGTACAGAAGCTCTGGTATAGTCAACTTTGTACAAAAATATTCTCAGGTACAATACATTTGGGGTGAGGTACAGAGGCAGTGCACAGCTTAAAGTAGTTTAATGGGATGATTGTTGTCTGTTAATGTGATTGTTGTGTGCAGATGCTTAATGAGAAGTACATTCTGTTCAGAGAAGTGAGCCACTTCTCTGAAAAACTGAATCAACATCATCCACTGAAACTGAGGAACATTTTTGCACAATTTAAGACTATAGTTACTTACTACTTACTGTGTTTTTTACTGTGTAAAATCAGTGGAGTGACTAAATTCTGTATTCCAGGTATGAATTAGTTAGTAGGTAGTTTACCAGGTAGTTTAATTACTGAATTGAATTCCCAATCACTACATAGTGACCTGTTGCAACACCATGTGAGGTGGTGCCAAGTACAAACCGTTGTGTTTTTCCCCACAGTACCAGTCTCCAATGTAGTGGTAACTCCCAACACCACAGACTTGTCAGAGTTCAGCAGCTCTGTCAGTCTGTCCTGCTCCTCCTCTGGCTCCTCCCTCTCTTTCCTCTGGTTGAATGGCAGCTCCGAGGTTTCAGCCAGTGAGGGAGTTCAGCTCGGTGACGGAGGCTCCACTCTCACTATAGTCAGTGTGACCCGCTATGATGAGGGACCGTTCACGTGTCGTGTGTCAAATCCTGTCAGTAATGCCAAAAGTGCCCCAGTATCCCTCTCCATCAGCTGTGAGTTTCTAACCTGCATGCTTAACCTCTTGTCTTACAGCATATGCATGCAAACACAACACAGAGCTTCAGATTCCCAGCTTGATTTAGCTTATTGTAACAGCTTTGGAAGGAGCGGCCTTGTCTTAATGACTTTTCCTAGTGCTCTTTGCTCTTCAATTATTGCTTTGTTTTTGTTGAAGCTGATTACTAGAGACGATACTATGATACAGTTCTGCCTTTGACTGGCATCAGTAATCAGTTATGAACTATGAATGATCAGTTATGATCAGTTATGAGCCTTCACATTGAGCCAAGCTGCATGCCATGTGCCACTGCTGAGCTTTGATGTTAAAACGCATACATTTTTCTCAAACTAACATTATTTATTGGTGACTTTTCTCTTTGCTGGTGTCTGCGACCTGCATGCCACATATTGCAGTTGGCCCAGAAAATACAAATTTGATACTATCTCCGTCAAAAGAATACTATGAGGAAGGGTCAAACATCATCCTGTCCTGCTCAGCTGACTCCAGACCTGCTGCCCTGTTTCACTGGGCTCTGAATGGATCCCTGCTCTCTGATACTGGACCAGAGCTCAGACTGAACAACATTCACATGAGACAGAGTGGTAACTACAGCTGTCAGTCCCATAACAGTAAAACTCTGAGATATCAAACATCTCAGCCCTCACTTGTCACTGTGCTGGGTAAGTGGGAATAAACAGGGTTTTACAGTAGTGATATGGGTCAAAAAGATGGCACTTAACTGAACAGATGGCTCTGTTCAGTTAATATCCAATTTGAAATAAAATTATTAAAAAAAAGAAAATGGATAACTAAAAAAGTACTTTTTTTTTTTCATTTTCATTTTTGCCTCAAGTAAAAAACAAAAAACACATGTTTTCTGTAAAATGCACTTGCAAAATTTTAATGTTAGCCTCTTCCTTGCTGTGTATCTTTTCTGTGATTGTATAGGTAATCACTGAAGAAGTAATAAATAACACTTGGCAGTACATGATAGGCAGAACAATAAGATTGTTGTCCCTTGAAAACAAGTATGAACTAAGCATGAATCCTCGTGCTGTTTGCTTTCCTCTTTTGCATATCATTCACACATTATTCATCTTTCACCAACAGAGAGAATATCAGGTGCTTCAATCACAGGATCAACAAACCGACCAGTTGAGGGGAACTCAGTGAATCTAACCTGTGAGGCTGCTGGCTCTGTCCCTACCAGAGAGTGGAGGAAGGATGGCTCTCCTCTGAACAATGACATCACTCTTCATGACGAGGGCAGACTGTTGTCCTTTAGCGCTCTGAAGAGAACAGACAGAGGAGAATACTCCTGTAAAGTCAGCAACCCCATCAGCTCTGAGGAAGCGAAATACAACATGGTTGTGAACTGTAGGTAACATACTGTAAGCCTTTAGTTATTGTAGAGTGACATCACCAGGGGTGAAAAGAAAACATGTTTTACATTGTAGAAACACTGTTACTTTAGTTCTATTTTACTCTAAATTCAACTCTGACGAGTCATTATCAGCCTAATGTTTTTTTTGTTTTTTTTTAAATGAATACAGGATAGTAGTTGTTTTATTTTTCTTTCTTTTTTTCTTTTTTTTACACAACCACATTACACAACCACATTATTATTGCTTTGATTACAATATTACAAATATGTGTGTTTCATATGGACCGGAGAGTGTTAAAATCACGGGTCCAAGTGAAATAGAGGTGGAACAGACCTTAGAGTTAACCTGCTCTGCTGAGTCCATACCGACTGCTAGTTACATCTGGAGGCTGAACGGGACAGAGATACTTCGAAATTCTGCTGTGTTCACTAAAACAGTGACTGAGGTTTCTGACAGTGGAGATTACACCTGTCAAGCAATGAATGATGTTACTGAGAACACATCAACATCTGGCATCCATAGATTGTCTGTAAAAGGTAAAGTTAAGTTTTTTGGTGACTGCAGAAAGTGAATTTGCATTGGGCCATGCTTGATCTTCAAGCTAGTGTTCATTTTAGACTATATTGATACTCCGGGATATCATGATAAACATACTATATATCTCTAATAATACTGATAATCATGTGAGGAGTAGCAGACCTCCTAAAGTTTTTCTCTAATGACTCAGTGTGGCCAGTCAGGGCAGCTGTTTGTTTTAAAGGTTAATTTGAGCTTCGATGTTAAAAAGGATGTTATATATTTGTTTTAAGCCGGTGAGTTGAGAATATCTGGTGTTACATTAACTTCATGGTGCACTACACAGCTTAAGTGCCCTTGAGCAAGGCATTGAACTGTTAATTGTGTCAGCTGTCAGGCCTGTAACAATAAAACTCTGAGATATCAAACATCTCAGAGTGGGTATCTGTGTGGGTATCGTTTATTGTTTAGTAGCCAACAGATATAGTAGAATCCTTCTTTAAATAAGAACATGGCAACAGGAAATTTAATGTATTTCATCTGCATGCCTATGGGCAGGCATACAATTATAGACAATTATATTTTTGTGTGTTTTGAAAGTGTTTGGAAAAGATTAAATGTATTTAGGATTAAATGTATTTATGCAGCACTATTCGCATCATTGTTTGTTTCAGCTCCCACTGCTGCTTGTGACTGCTCAGCTGCTGTTGGAAGGGCTGCTGGAATAACAGCTGCGTGTTTTGTAGTTGTGGCAGTCCTGACTGGAACCACTGTGTATGTTGTGATGAGGAAGAAAAGGTAACTATAAGAGAGGCTACAGCATGTTTTAAGATGCCCTACAGGAGAAAGTGTTTTCTGTTGGAGAAGGCCCATGGGTAACATTATCAATACCACCAACAACCGCAGCCTGTTCAGTGGGTAACGTTTACTGTAGGTAGAAATACACCACTGAATTTGAAATGAATTTACATGTGATGCACAAGAGGACACAGGTATAATTTATGGTTGTCCAAACCTCTTTACACCTGTACAATCTCAAAATGTGTTTCTCTACACTAAAACACTTTGTGGCTATTTGAAAACAATGGAACAATTTGTATGACCTACATCATTATGTTATAATGATATTTTTCACAAATGATTGTTATAACAGATCCTATGTATTGGTAAGTTGTAAAAGCATTTCATGTTACTGTAACATTGAGTGAATTGATGATGAGTGAACATATGTCATCCTCAATTTGACCAAAACACAGGATCTGATGTAACTTTGTGCTAAATATCATGTTGCATACACAATATATTGGGTTAGTGTGGAAAGTTTACAAAGCTGATGCAAACAAGTGTTTTGATTTTTGAGAAGCATCTGGCTGGCCACATTTCTAACAATGCTTTATTTCTAACATTCAGAATCAATACCAGTGATCCACCACCTCAAACAGGTCAGTAATCATCTGATCCAACTTGGTCATCTCTAAACTTCAACTATCATACAATAGGAAGGAGAGCAAACTTCAGGAAGAAATAGACCACAATTCTAAGAAAACAATAGGTCTAACAAACTTCTGTATTCACCTAGAAACTTCAGAGCATGTGTATGAGAATTCAGAGGTGCATGAGAACAGGAAAAAGGAAAAAGGAAAAAGTGCATTTCCATCTCTTCCCTTGAAGGTGAGTTTGTTACACTATGATTGAATGACTTGGAAGATAAATATAATCATCCATCATTCATACACCCTGTTCATGTTAATCAGATGCTCTAAGTTGGGCCTACTCAGTTTCCTCAACTGGCAGTGTAGTGCAACAACTGAGGTCATTGTTGGATGACCAATAGATCTTTTTTTTAGTTTATTTTAAATCAGATTTTTGAAATGCAAGATACAAAGTGATACAAACTACAATGATGAGTTTTGGCTACCTTGATAAAATTATCTAACCATTCAATACATCAAAACAATGACTTATTTTCCTAATCAATTCTTGACTAATTTTTTTCTTTAGGAGAAATAAAATGAGAAAACATCCTTCAGAAAAGTCAGCAGCAAGTTCCTAGATCAACAAGATCAAAGAAACTCACCTGTGTGATTTAATTGTTATGTACTTATCAATATCATTTCTCTGCTCCCTGTAGATTATGGTTGACTGCATACAGTTTGTTGCTAGATATTTACTGCAAAGTTGCTCTGCTCAGGGGAACCCATTCAGTTTCAAACTCTAATATCCTGCTGACAAACATCCTAAATACTCTGAACTGACAACAAATTAAATATGTTTGAATCAATGTGCTCAACATCAATGAATCAATGAATCAATGTGCTCAACAAGTTTGCATTAGAAATTATAGCTGTTAATGGTTTTTGACAGATATTCTTTTTAGGAATATTAGGATATTATATCCACCCTGCTGAAGTGAACAGCTTTTTCAGCTTCTTTTTTTTTCTTTTTTTTTGCTGAATTCACACTGTTTATATGGGTAAAACCATTCATATTGTGATAAATTCAAACTTCTGCATCATATTAAAACACCCATCTCATCAAACTGCATCATGTCTGTACAGTGGCTATATCACTTGCACTATATACCGTTTTATTAATGAATGTGGTCAGTGTTAAACAATGTCTAGGCTGTAAGAGTTTGAGAAGGTGAGTTTGACTGAGTAAATATCATAATACAGGTGATACCTGCCACCAGTCTGCTTTTAATGCTATCACCTCTCCACAAATTCATAGAGAGGAAAGCTGCAGTCATAGTAAATCAACTCTGAATAAATCACTGAATACTGAGTCATGTTAAAACATGATAGTGTTGCAACGTTTCTTTTGACATAATACATTTCTTTCTATTTCTATGAAAGATTCTTTTGATAGAAATATTGAAATCCTGATGTTTCCCAAAATGTTTTGACTATTGTTATGAATTTGTCCAGAGTCCATAATCTTACTGATCAGTGATGATACAGGTAGGTGGACTTAAGAGAGTGGACTTTGGAGACAGGGGGAGGGGAAACCCTATCACACACTATTTCCTTGTACTGCCTTTATATACTGAACTGGAAGTGAAAGGTGTAAGGACCGAAATCTACATTGAAGACAATTTACTCTTTTCTATGTAACACAATACTGCATGAGAAATGGAAACAGCTGTGGTACTCTTGATCCTGGGAGTGATCTCAGGTGAGCTCTTATCACTTCATACAGCAGATATGACAGATATCTATGACAGACATAGTGTCTCTTTTGTCATGTGAGTATTAGACCTATTTTCCAGTTTGTTTTCCCTGTCTTGTTTTTAGGATTAGTGTCTGTTTAGGATATGGATAGGCTCAGGTTTTCTTGTAACAACAAGATGTCCTCATGTTATTAGGAATATTTTCTCATTATTATGTGCAGTTGCAAATTTGTGACATCATGTCAAGGGTTAAATAGCTAGACAACAAATTCTGGCATTTTATAATAAATCACATTGTTGAATAAGCAATGGTATGTTTGTATGTAACATGTTATAAGCTATAACATGTCAGTTAGCAAACCAACTAGACTACTAGACTACTGTATTGTCCATAGAAGAGATAAAGACTGCTGATCCAGAGCCAGAGAGCTGAAATCCCATTCAAATACACCGATAATTAATTAGATGCACAAATGCACTGTGGGACTACATAATCTGTACTTGATATCTAAAGGTTTATCTTTAGTTACAGTCAACCTGCTGACTTTTAAACTTGCTCTTTTCTGCTTTGTATTTAGCAAAACATATGGTGTATAATCACATAATAATGTTATTAGGCATATACAAAATATTTTATTCTATTCAAGAGAGTAACAACAGGGTCGTTCTCCTGGATAAAATGACAAGAAGAAATGCAATCACACTCTGGCAGTGTCCTGGAGTATCAGTGGTGCCAAGATAAGATAAGATAAGATAAGATAAGATAAGATAAGATAAGATAAGATAAGATAAGATAAGATAAGATAAGTTAAGATAAGATAGGGAAGAAGAGGTTAAGGCAAGATCACACTGGACAGATCCACAGGAACTCTTAAGATCGGGGATCTGACTCTGGCTAACAGTAGAGTACACATCAGCATCATATCAAATGAAGGAGTAGAACCTCTAGGAATACTTACAATAAATGGTGAAAATCTCTGAACATGATATCGCTAGACAGGCTCGCAGTTTAACCAAAGATTGTAGTATTATTTGATTTCACATAGTATTTAGACTCAGGCTTTCTGTTGTTAAGCCTTTGCTTTCTGTTGTTAATGACTTTGCCTAAGCTTTCTAGCATGGAAGAGTTCATGACAGACAAGGCTCTTACAAATTTAGATCTAAGATGTATTCTTTATTGTTGGAACAGTGACCAAAGCTAAACATTCATAAATCTAGAAAGAGGTGGGAGTCAGCCTTGGGAACTACAACTGATGGGCTATGGTCAGATCTGTGCCACGCCAGCTTTTCAGCCACTATAATAAACTTAGACTTACCCATTATAACTCCACCAGCTTTATGTAACACCTCAAAGAGTGCATAAATATAAACCAGAAATATCATAAATGTTTTACAGATGCGGTATAGAGGAAAGTTCATTTTTGCACTGTACATGGCAATGTGTGAACGTGACAACATTTTGGCACAATATTTGTGATATAGTGACTGAGATTATATGAATTCCCTTCCCATTAGACCCAGAACTTTGCCTCTTGGGGAATTTAACTGATATAAGTGCAACAATTTCAAAATTAAGGTTTTACAGATAGATCTTGGTGTTGCCAGAAAATGTTGGCAGTGACATGGAAGTCTGATTCCCCCCTCTATATGAAAAAATGGTTTTCAGAAATTAACAGTTGCTTTCCGTTGGAAAAGAAAAATCAACAGAAAAGTTTCAATAAGATTTCACACCTTACTTGGACTACACAGAAACTGCTACATAGTTCAGAGGAATTGTATTGACAGATAGTTGTAATGTCTCCTAATTTCATGAATCCATTTATTTGTATAGTTATTCTATATGTGTATGTTGGTAGGTGTACTATGTATATTATAAAGTATATAATACATTTTTCCCTCTTTTTTGTGTTTTTGGATGGGGACCAGGAATGTTGTGGGTATTATCCTATATAAAAACAAAATTAAAAAAATATAAATGTATATATATTAAAAAAAAAGGATAGATTCTCCCAGCAGGCCGTTTTACATTGCCCTCTACTCTACAGTAGAATCCTGCCCAAACCTGTAACTGTCTCCTCCAGGTTTAAGCCATGGAGCCGGTGTGATACCAGATCTTCTGAACGCAGCAGTAGGAGGGAGTGTGACGTTCACCACAACACTGACTCCACCAGAAAGACCATTTCTGGCAGTGAGCTGGACGTTTGTTACTAATGGCAGTACAACTAATATAATAACCTCAACTAGTTCAGACATAGTTGGACCAGTGTATCAAGACAGGATCACCTTCATCCGATCGACTGCATCTCTGGAGCTCAGGAATCTGGTTCTTAGTGACAGAGGAGAATACAGAGTTAACATCGTACCAGATGTAGGAGCAGCGCTGACAGGAGACTCCAGACTGGAGATATACCGTGAGTAGATTTGTGTCACTGCTTTGATACTAAATGGAAATGATACAGACTGAGGACTAATGATTTAAGAGTTTCATTCCAAAATGAGAGATCCACTTTTTGAAAAAAAAAGTGACACCTATGCTTAGGACCAGGACAGTAGGTAACTTAAGTCATTGCTTGAAAAAGCACTTTATAGACTGGCTCCTGAGTATTTTATAGTGATTGAATGATGAATTCCAAGTATTGATTCTTTTTTCCAAAATGAATACATAGCATTTTGGAAATTAACTGGAAACTTGGAAATTATCATTTCACAGGTCCATGGTGAATGATTTTCTCATTGCATCCACTTGCAATTTTTCAAAGGAAATTCCCACCAAGAACATAATTCATAATTCACATTATTCCAATGATCTTAGACATTTCAGTTGTTTTTACAGACATCTGCTCATCTACGCAAACTACCTCACATTTAAATATGCCATATATAAATGTAAAAAAAAGTTTGAGTGGATTTTACTTTTACTGTAAAATAATTTGGTGTCTCTAATCTTATGATAGTACAGAAGCTCTGGTATAGTCAACTTTGTACAAAAATATTTCTCAGGTACAATACATTTGGGGTGAGGTACAGAGGCAGTGCACAGCTTAAAGTAGTTTAATGGGATGATTGTTGTCTGTTAATGTGATAGTTGTGTGCAGATGCTTAATGAGAAGTACATTCTGTTCAGAGAAGTGAGCCACTTCTCTGAAAAACTGAATCAACATCATCCACTGAAACTGAGGAACATTTTTGCACAATTTAAGACTATAGTTCCTTGCAATATTTGCATTACTGTGTTTTTCATGGTCTGTGTATAATCAGTGGAGTGACTAAACCCTGCATTATTCCAGGTATAAATTAAAATCTAAATTAAAATAAAGATAAAGTAATTAATTTTATTTAGAATTCACTTCATGTCATTAAGAGCACATCTATGCTTCAGAAAAAAAAGATAATTAAAAAAGGAGAAACATAAGCAAATTAATTAAAATGCAAAGCAGAGAAGCAACAGGCAAGAGGAGCGAGCCTTCAAGTTTATATTGTGTCACAATTGCCCATCATGGTAGTTTAATTACTGAATTGATTCCCAATCACTACATAGTGACCTGTTGTAACACCATGTGAGGTGGTGCCAAGTACAAACCGTTGTGTTTTTCCCCACAGTACCAGTCTCCAATGTAGTGGTAACTCCCAACACCACAGACTTGTCAGAGTTCAGCAGCTCTGTCAGTCTGTCCTGCTCCTCCTCTGGCTCCTCCCTCTCTTTCCTCTGGTTGAATGGCAGCTCCGAGGTTTCAGCCAGTGAGGGAGTTCAGCTCGGTGACGGAGGCTCCACTCTCACTATAGTCAGTGTGACCCGCTATGATGAGGGACCGTTCACGTGTCGTGTGTCAAATCCTGTCAGTAATGCCAAAAGTGCCCCAGTATCCCTCTCCATCAACTGTGAGTTTCTAACCTGCATGCTTAACCTCTTGTCTTACAGCATATGCATGCAAACACAACACAGAGCTTCAGATTCCCAGCTTGATTTAGCTTATTGTAACAGCTTTGGAAGGAGCGGCCTTGTCTTAATGACTTTTCCTAGTGCTCTTTGCTCTTCAATTATTGCTTTGTTTTTGTTGAAGCTGATTACTAGAGACGATACTATGATACAGTTCTGCCTTTGACTGGCATCAGTAATCAGTTATGAACTATGAATGATCAGTTATGATCAGTTATGAGCCTTCACATTGAGCCAAGCTGTATGCCATGTGCCAGTGCTGAGCTTTGATGTTAAAACGCATACATTTTTCTCAAACTAACATTATTTATTGGTGACTTTTCTCTTTGCTGGTGTCTGCGACCTGCATGCCACACATTGCAGTTGGCCCAGAAAATACAAATTTGATACTATCTCCGTCAAAAGAATACTATGAGGAAGGGTCAAACATCATCCTGTCCTGCTCAGCTGACTCCAGACCTGCTGCCCTGTTTCACTGGGCTCTGAATGGATCCCTGCTCTCTGATACTGGACCAGAGCTCAGACTGAACAACATTCAGATGAGACAGAGTGGTAACTACAGCTGTCAGGCCCATAACAGTAAAACTCTGAGATATCAAACCTCTCAGCCCTCACTTGTCACTGTGCTGGGTAAGTGGGAATAAACAGGTTTTTACAGTAGTGATATGGGTCAAAAAGATGGCACTTAACTGAACAGATGGCTCTGTTCAGTTAATATCCAATTTGAAATAAAATTATTAAAAAAAAAGAAAATGGATAACTAAAAACAGTACAAAAAAAAAAAAGTACTTTTTTTTTCATTTTCATTTTTGCCTCAAGTAAAAAACAAAAAACACATGTTTTCTGTAAAATGCACTTGCAAAATTTGAATGTTAGCCTCTTCCTTGCTGTGTATCTTTTCTGTGATTGTATAGGTAATCACTGAAGAAGTAATAAATAACACTTGGCAGTACATGATAGGCAGAACAATAAGATTGTTGTCCCTTGAAAACAAGTATGAACTAAGCATGAATCCTCGTGCTGTTTGCTTTCCTCTTTTGCATATCATTCACACATTATTCATCTTTCACCAACAGAGAGAATATCAGGTGCTTCAATCACAGGATCAACAAACCGACCAGTTGAGGGGAACTCAGTGAATCTAACCTGTGAGGCTGCTGGCTCTGTCCCTACCAGAGAGTGGAGGAAGGATGGCTCTCCTCTGAACAATGACATCACTCTTCATGACGAGGGCAGACTGTTGTCCTTTAGCGCTCTGAAGAGAACAGACAGAGGAGAATACTCCTGTAAAGTCAGCAACCCCATCAGCTCTGAGGAAGCGAAATACAACATGGTTGTGAACTGTAGGTAACATACTGTAAGCCTTTAGTTATTGTAGAGTGACATCACCAGGGGTGAAAAGAAAACATGTTTTACATTGTAGAAACACTGTTACTTTAGTTCTATTTTACTCTAAATTCAACTCTGACGAGTCATTATCAGCCTAATGTTTGTTTGTTTTTTTTAAAATGAATACAGGATAGTAGTTGTTTTATTTTTCTTTCTTTTTTTCTTTTTTTTACACAACCACATTACACAACCACATTATTATTGCTTTGATTACAATATTACAAATATGTGTGTTTCAGATGGACCGGAGAGTGTTAAAATCACGGGTCCAAGTGAAATAGAGGTGGAACAGACCTTAGAGTTAACCTGCTCTGCTGAGTCCATACCGACTGCTAGTTACATCTGGAGGCTGAACGGGACAGAGATACTTCGAAATTCTGCTGTGTTCACTAAAACAGTGACTGGGGTTTCTGACAGTGAAAGTTACACCTGTCAAGCGATGAACGATATTACTGAGAAAACATCAACATCTGGCATCCATAGATTGTCTGTAAAAGGTAAAGTTAAGTTTTTTGGTGACTGCAGAAAGTGAATTTGCATTGGGCCATGCTTGATTTTCAAGCTAGTGTTCATTTTTGACTATATTGATACTCCGGGATATCATGATAAACATACTGTATATCTCTAATAATACTGATAATCATGTGAGGAGTAGCAGACCTCCTAAAGTTTTTCTCTAATGACTCAGTGTGGCCAGTCAGGGCAGCTGTTTGTTTTAAAGGTTAATTTGAGCTTCGATGTTAAAAAGGATGTTATATATTTGTTTTAAGCCGGTGAGTTGAGAATATCTGGTGTTACATTAACTTCATGGTGCACTACACAGCTTAAGTGCCCTTGAGCAAGGCACTGAACTGTTAATTGTGTCAGCTGTCAGGCCTGTAACAATAAAACTCTGAGATATCAAACATCTCAGAGTGGGTATCTGTGTGGGTATCGTTTATTGTTTAGTAGCCAACAGATAGAGTAGACAGTAACGTTTACTGTAGGTAGAAATACACCACTGAATTTGAAATGAATTTACATGTGATGCACAAGAGGACACAGGTATAATTTATGGTTGTCCAAACCTCTTTAAACCTGTACAATCTCAAAATGTGTTTCTCTACACTAAAACACTTTGTGGCTATTTGAAAACAATGGAACAATTTGTATGACCTACATCATTATGTTATAATGATATTTTTCACAACTGATTGTTATAACAGATCCTGTGTATTGGTAAAATGTAAATGCATTTAATGTTACTGCAACATTATATATGAAATTGAGTGAATTGATGATGAGTGAACATATGTCATCCTCAGTTTGACCAAAACACAGGATCTGATGTAACTTGTGCTAAATATCATGTTGCATACACAATATATTGGGTTAGTGTGGAAAGTTTACAAAGGTGATGCAAACAAGTTTTGATTTTTGAGAAGCATGTGGCTGGCCACATTTCTAACAATGCTTTATTTATAACATTCAGAATTAATGCTAGTGATCCACCACCTCAAACAGGTCAGGTAATCAATTCTTGACTTGTTTTTTCTTCTTTTAGGAGAACTAAAATGAGAAAACATCCTTCAGAAAAGTCAGCAGCAAGTTCCTAGATCAACAACATCAAAGACACTCACCTGCGTGATTTAATTGTTATGTACTTACCAATATAATTTCTCTGCTCCCTGTAGATTATCGTTGACTGCATACAGTTTGTTGCTACATTTGTTGCAAAGTTGCTCTGCTCAGGGGAACCCATTCAGTTTCAAACTCTAATATACTGCTGACAAACATCCTAAATACTCTGAACTGGCAACAAATTAAATATGTTTGAATCAATGTGCTCAGCACAACCAAGTTTGTGTTAGAAATGATAGCTGTAAATGTTTTTTGACAGATCATATTAGTATCACATTATTATCATTGTATCTTTTCATATGGGATATACAAATTTACAGTATTGTAAATTGTTTTCCAGGAGTGATTTTCCCAAAGTCTTGTAAAATGCAGATTAAAGCAGGGCATGTGCCTAATGGATAGTTAGCAAGAGATTAAACATGGGCGCACTTCACCATCTGCACTTTGACTTTCTTGATTTGTTCTGCTGTTCTGTGCCAAGCAGAAGACTAAGAAAATATTTATGATCAGTTGTTTTGTTGTCGCTGAATGACACTTTCATGTTTCATGTTACATACTACATGACATATTTTTCAGATATTCCAAAATACAGAGTATGAACTATTCAAGACGAATCCATGTAATTCAACTTGTTAGTCATTTTATACATTTTTTTTTTTTTAATCTGTACATGAAGCAAAATAAAGTATAACAATAGATATGTTTTAGTCTTGTATAGTATCCTGTGAAAGTGTGCATTAAACAATTCAAAATAAATATAAAGTAAACTACAAAAGCTATAACTATAACTCTATCTGTCTTTCTGTGTGTGTGTGTGTGTGTGTGTGTGTCTGTGTGGGTATGACTTAAGTCACTTTCAGGGACACACACCAGACTTAAGACCAGTTGACTGGGGACAGCTTGTGCAATTGGGGACAAAAGCCGTGTCCCCAATTGGTAAAAAGCTGATTTTTGGGTCAGTGGTTAAGGTTAGGGTAAGGTTATGGTTAGGGTTAGGGTTAGGTTTAGGCAAGTAGTGGTTATGGTTACGGTTAGGGCAAGTCTCCAGGAAATGAATGTAAGTGTATGTAAATACTCCAAAAGTGACATAAGTAAGACTGTGTGTGTGTGTGTGTGTGTGTGTGTGTGTGTGTGTGTGTGTGCAAGAGCAGATATTTTCCATCCTAATTTAATACAGGTAACTTGCTTTACAATCTTAAGGATGATTAAGTCCAAGACATAAGCTGCTCTGACAATCCAAACTAAGCTGCTCCTCTACATGCAGCTAATGAACTAACATGACAGGTATTGGAGCCTGTTTCATATACTGTAGCAGACTTAATTTAATATTAATAATACCCAATTCCCTGCTGGGATCATTAAAGTTTCATCTTATCTTATCTTAAAGGCTCTTATAGTAACCATAAATGAGACCTGATAGGTGTGTAATTGTGAATACTGTTTGGACTGTTGGTACTGTATTGTCCTTACTCTGATTCTTAGGATATGTGGCAGAATACCAAAAATATTTAGCACACAAGTTTGAACCTCTGGACATTTAGCTCTAAATTAAAATGTTGAAGTGATTAGGTTTGTGCATTTTTGTGACAGTAATAGCATTCCTTTAGTTTTTAGATGCAAAAGCAACTTATGGACCTGTAAAGTCACTCTCACCCACTCACTCACTCACTGTGTCTCTCTCTCTCTCTCTCTCTCTCTCTCTCTCTCTCTCTCTCTCTCTCTCTCTCTCTCTCTCTCTCTCTCTCTCTCTGTGTGTGTGTGTTTGTGTGTAGTGAAGTGCTTTAGTTCCTCTCTTCTAGGAACTTTACATGATGTTTGCTTCATATGAATTATCCGGAAGATAAAGAAAGAAAAAAAAGGGGGAAATGCATATGCATATATTATATTTTAGTTTATGAATTTACCTTTATCAAAATATACCTTTGTCATGTTGAAAATCTCCCAGTACTTCCCATAGCTTAAGGACAAATAGCATAGCACATCATAGCACTATTGTACTTGTTAATTATTATTACTGGGGTCACTATAACACATTTACTGTGTTTATGATTTATGTCGATAATAACTTTTTTATGATACCTGTCATGAAAAAGACTGGACTTTGTCTATTCTTTATCACTGCAAGTTATGTATTTTAACCTTTACACGCGCGCGTGTGTGTGTGTGTGTGTGTGTGTGTGTGTGTGTGTGTGTGTGTGTTTATGCATGTGTACTGAGTCAGTCAGATTCAAAGGAAGTCATGGAGGCGTCTGCATTAGTTTCTCTCATCTTGGCAGTGTTGTCGGGTGAGATCTTATCATATTCATTATTATTAGGCTATTATTGTTACACAGGTAAATCATTCATCTACAAGGTTCAAGCAGAAAGAATAGAGATGGAGTAAATTCACATTATGTCAGTCCAGTTGGAAAAACAACAGACTTGTAATTTGATTTTGCTAGAAGACAGGACCTTAATTTAAAACTTGAATTGAAGAAAGCAGTCTGAATTCTGAGTCTTGAATTCAAGTGACTAATAGCATTGGTGTTGGAGGACAAACCAAACATTTATTAAATAGGAAGAATTAACATATTAAGTGAATCATTGTAAGTCAGCAAAAACTCTAACATAAAGGCATGTATATCATAGAAATTAGTTCATATCAATGGATTGAATTATGGCAGTAGCTGCAAACTGTTATGTGCTGTTGTATAAAAGGCTGCTGTAGGTATGGTAAATCACCTTCAAAACAAATGTAAGTTTTGTTTAATTGTATTGAAATTAACAAAATTCCATTATGTAAACCTTGGCTAATGCATTTATGTTGTATAAAATCTGTCAGTATTGCCTTTTAAATCTGTTTGTGCAGGGCTTTGTTCTGGGGAAGCAGTGCTGCCTGCAGGCCCCTTGATTGGAACAACAGGAAGGAGTGTGACATTTGAGATCAACCTGAATTTTACACACTTGAACTCCACCGGATCACCATTTAGGACATTAGCTTGGCTTTTTAACCTCGCCAACATTGTATTATTCTCTCATGGAGTTGGTTTCGTATCTCCCGCTTACAAAAGAAGGATCAGTCTGAACACGACCACTGGATATCTGGAGCTCCGGGACCTGACCCTCAGCGACTCAGGTGTTTACACTGTGGACATCACAACACACACAGACAAACAACTGAATGGCAGTATTAGCCTGGAAGTGTATGGTGAGTGCTTTGTGATTTTGTGTGTCATTCTGCCTCATTGGCAATAAGATAAAGAGATACTGTAGTATGATTTTTGCAAAGGTTCCCTTCAAAATTCAGAACTATCGAGTCACTCATCTGAGTCAGTCTGATTTTCACTATTTTCATATATTTCTGTTTTGAATGAACTTTAATGAAACCTCAGCAGATGTTCTTTATTATCTCTAGCGCCGCCCTTGGCTGTATCTATAGCTCCCAACACCACAGACTTGCTGGAGTTCAGCAGCTCTGTCAGTCTGTCCTGCTCCTCCTCTGGCTCCTCCCTGTCTTTCCTCTGGTTGAATGGCAGCTCCGAGGTTTCAGCCAGTGAGGGAGTTCAGCTCGGTGACGGAGGCTCCACTCTCACTATAGTCAGTGTGACCCGCTATGACCAGGGACCGTTCAGATGCAACGTGTCCAACCCTATAGGCCACGGAATCAGTCATCCACTTACACTCAATATTAGTTGTGAGTCCACTTTTTGTTCATATCCAACTTCCTAATTCTCAATTTTTTTTGATAGTGTATGTTGTGTTGGACACCATCATGAAGCAATGATAAATAAACAATATTCACATGATGCTGAGAAGATTTTAACAGCTGATTAAGGTCCATACTACAACTTCTTAGTATCATTCAGTAATCTTCTTCTCCACTATGTACTCGCAATTATGTGAAATCATTGTGAAGTTTCTACTTCGGTTCGATCGCGGCTAAATCCATACTCTGATAAAAAATCAAACGTAAATGTTTTGTCACAGATGGTCCAGAGAAGGCATCCATAGTAGGACCAAGCTCTGCTGAGATTGGCACTGTTACACTGCTCTACTGCTCCGCTACATCTGTACCTGCTGCAACGTTCAGCTGGCTGTTCAATGGAAACCAGACGGATGTGCATGGGGCTGCGTACGTCATACCGTCTAGCAGCAGCTCTGACTATGGGAAGTACACCTGGGGGTATTGCACAAAACTAGGATAAAGACATCCAGGATAAATGAGCAGGCGCGGCTTGACTAAGCCTTGTCGGCGCTATCTTGGATTAATTGGTTGCACGTTTGCCGAGCCAGGATGAAGAGACGCGGCTTAGTCAAGCCAGGTGTGGATGTTTGGGATAAGTGCGTGTTCACGGCATTCTTAAGAAGACCACGAAATTGATCACAGAATCACAGATTGAAGAATGGATCACGGACGCGCAACTTCATTTACATTTGCTGAACAAGAGCTGCTTCTTCAGCAATTTGAGGAAATGAAAGGCACAATACGCAAAAAAGGAAACACCAGTGCCGCAAAAAAGGAGAGGGAAAAAGCCTGGCAGACAATAGCCGACCGGCTTAATGCGTAAGTAGCCCAAACATGTAGAATTAATAAAGTGTACTCCACAGGAACTGTCAGAATTACAGTTAAAGGATGCGGAGCTGATGACTTTAAGTCCACTAATCAATAGGTGTTTTTGTGTTTTGTTTTGCTTTAATGTGGCCCATAGAAGTGCATGTTACTCAGGTTATGTAAAGTATAAATAAGTTCAAAGAAATGATCTACTCTCTGTCATCTATTGAATCTATTTATCCCATGTTGTGTTCTGTTTCATCCATCATCCTTCATAAAGAACAAACATGTCTGGCCAGAAAAGGACCTGGCAACAGGTGAAAACCAAATATAAAAACATTCTGCAGTCTGGTGAGTTACTTTATTGTAGCCCAAATAGCAATTATCAAATGAAGTGATAGATTTGTTGTCTGCTGACAATGAATTTCTTTACGATTTTAGCGGTCAAGAAAAAAGCACACTGCGCTGGCACAGGGGGCGGCCCACCCACCCAGGACCTGACCCCAGCAGAGGAGCTGCTATCCCATACCCAGTCTGAAGTGCCAGTATGCAAGATTGTTATATGTTTATTATAGGTAGCAATAACCAAAACCAAAAACAGATGCAACATTTTTGGTTTCTCTGGATGTATGAATACTACACAAGACAAAATACCATCATGATGTATAGATGGCAGTATAGATGGCAGTTACCTTGTAGTCCTTTTTTCTCCTCTTTCATCATCATGTAGGATTTCTTTTAAATATCTGTATTGTATTGTACCTATTATCTTTTTGAACCTTTCAGTGTTGGTGTTGTATTAATAAGGAAAGCATTCCAAATAAACCGTCTGGCTTCTTACTTCCATTTCTCAAATATTGTCTTTTTATATGTGCTTTTGGTCTTTATATATAAACTGTGCTAATAAATAAAACTAAAAGTCAACCAGCAAATGAAATGACTACAGTTATAATATTTGGATGATGTAACATGTGTAGAAAAACCATGGACATTCTGTAAAACACACTCATTTCTCACAGTACTGACAGCAGAGCCACTACAGGATTAACCTGATCCTGGTTGTTAGCCTGGTCTGGAGCAGGCTAGCTGCAGAGACTAAATCACCATGGTTACTTGTCCGGGATAAACTTGGCCTGCTTTCGTGCAACCGACTTGAGGCTAAGTTTATCCAGGATAACCAATATTTCCAGGCTTAATCCCTTATCCTGGTTTTGTGCAATACCCCTCTGTGCTGCTAAGAATGATGCCACAGGACTCAGTGAAACAGTCGACCATGTGCTTTCAGTCAAAGGTATTTCATCCTGCCTGCTGTGGTGTAGCTGCACTCAGAGGCTGCTGAGGTGTTTTGCTAGCCGTGTACATGTTGTTTTGCTAGTTGTCCTCCAGTAATCCTGACTGCACAACCACCAAGATCATGGCCAAGATATGATTGTTTTGTGTCAATGTAGGCTGACACACTATGAACACTATTGTCATATTTTTTTGCATTTGTTATATGTCTTTCACATCCCCTTTGCAGCTCATGACTGTTCAGTTGCCATTGGAAGGACAGCTGGTATAGCAGTTGCATGTTTTGTATCTGTGGCAGGTCTGACTGGTGCTTTTGTGTTTTTGGTCGTAAGGAGAATGAGGTAAGCATATAGAGTTATAGATTAGTTAGGCTACTTTGTAATCTATAACTCTGATAAAGCCTGTTTCATAGTGATCTTGTCTGTCGCTATGGGGGAGGAAGCATATACTTTATAGATATATGGTTATATTGTAGCACAACCTATTTCTGCATTGTTGCACGATTGTTTCTGCATTGTGTTGTATCTAATATCTGTTTCACCTTCAGGCAGAATTATGAAATACAAGACCGGTACAGCAGATATGAAACATCAATGTGAAGTGATGGACAGAAAACAAATGATGAATCTAAACTCTAGATAAACAAAATAAAAAAACAATGAAAACAATTGTTTGCTCTCACCATCCAGTTCCATCCCTCATCCATTTGTCTGCAAGAATAAGTGGAAGTGGACAAACTGTAGTCCACAAGTTCTTACATTAGTCATCGATAAATTCATCCAACAAGTTCTCAAGATGCATAACTGGACACAATCATGCAGTCTACCAACAGTATTAAGTTCAATGTATTCATTTAGGTCTGTTTTATGATTTGTTTTATGGTTTGTTTGCTCATGTCGTCTCAATAAATAGCAATATGTGTTTTCTTTAGGATAATATAATAATAAATAATGGATAATAATCATTCCACCACTTTGGTACTAAGAAAGACCTCAAAAAAAACAAAAAACAATCAGGCTATGATTCAGTATATTTACATACAGTATGACAGCGCAGCAATACTCAGAGAAGTTGCAGAGAAAGAAAGTTCTACTTTAATTTTAGTTTTCTCATTGTCATTTGGGTTGAATCAGCCAAATAATAAAATGAAACAGATGTACAACATTGGGCTTTCTCAGAACACATAACAAATAGCACCTGACCTGGCAATAGCTAAGTTCTCTACAGGTCACAGGCCAACCTACTGTGAATGCACTTTGTTGAAAAAATGACAAACTTAACCCTGATACCATATGTGATTTGCAGAGTTAGTGAGGATCGTTAGGTGCTGATTGATTGATAACCGGGGGCAGCAGGGTGGTATAGTGGTAGTAGAGAGACCGCCTTTCAACTGGAGCGCCTGGGTTCAGGCGCCCCGGGTCGACAAGGAGCCGTCCTGCTGAAGTGTCCATGAGCAAGACGCTGAATCATCACCAGATCCAGAGATGCTGTTCTGTAGCCGACCCTGACCTCTGACCTGCTTGGAAAAACAATTTCCCCGTCAAATCAGTAACTGATGCTGTATTACTGCATGATCAGTCAGAATAGAGACCTAATCACTATGCAAATAAAGTAGGTTGACCCTCCCCCACCCTCTGATTTTTTTTAAATTCACCACTACCATGGTAAAAGATACAGTACAGGTGAAACCTTAGAGGAACCATATATTTTGTGTATCTGTATTCTGTCTGTCACTTACAATAGCACATTGTATTGAGTGGCCTCACGTCATGAAACCCACCTTTTGTTGACCGAAGTTTCATCTCCTATACATTCACATGCCAGGAATTACAGACACATGTGACACACCGGCCAGTGACAATACCACATTGTTTCGGCTGATCTGATTCTTACGTCACACAACTTTCAGACAAGTGCTTCACTTACGGGACTACGATTCAGTCTGGACAATAGTTTATAAAAATACAGTAATAATAAACATTCCTGAACTTAGGGAGTCTCCTGAAATATTTCCAGCTATCATTAATTTATAAGCCAGCCTAACTGAAATCCTGATCTGGAGACATAAAACCAGTGGCCTGTTTGTAAAGCCGTCTGATGGAGGCTAAGTGTCTCCTGGGTGTGCAGCCTGCTCTCAGTGTGACCCATGATGGCTTTGATCCTCCTCCTCCAGGAATGCTGCGGCCCACTGCCCCTTCTCAAACACGAGCCCATAAGAGGCCCAACACCACTCTACTTAAGAGCTCGTAAATCTGATGCGCAATACCTTTCTAAAGTCCTCTGCTACATATACTCATACATATATGCAAACAACATAATACACTTACTTCATATTTACCACAAGCCTTTTACTACATGTGCTTACTCTTCACTAGTGGTTGTTTTGAATGTTGGGGATCAACCAATTTAAGTTTATTCTACTAATTTTAATCTTATTCTACTTTTGTGCTCATTGTAAATCACACTGGATAAGCACGTCAGCTAAATGATTAAATGATTAATTTAAATGTCTTTCTGGCTTTGATTATCAATAAATGATGACTGCTGTACACATTGAAATTAAAAGGGGAGTACATGATCAAATCTATATGTTTCAGTTGCATAATTTGTTCCTCTGTTCTTTGAATGTTCTATTTTTCATTCGAATTTTGGATTATCATGGAGATAAAGTGGATTTAGGACTAAGAGTTGGTTGTTCCTTAAACATGACTGACCACCATTTCTTTGATCATAGGATGTTTCCATCAAGCTGAGCCTGGGGGAAACTCTGACTGGACATGTACCCATAGGCATTTTAGTGTATGTACATAGTGGTATCGTAAACATTGTTTGTGCTCTTCATGGGGGGCTGGACCTGGTTCTGCAGTGTGGGTTTGGGACATAAAAAGAGCAAGGGACACCCATGAGTCTCCATGTCTTTGACTTCAGACAGGGAGAACGATACTAAGCTGTTATTCACCATGGACTACAAGATACTTAGAGCCGCAATGGTGCTTGTTTTATCAGGTAGGCTTAAATTTGGATAATCGTTGGATGACATTTTTTGGGGGGGAAATTTGTGATCTGTCACATACCGATTTTTTGTTTTTTTGTATTCATAACCAAGATATTATTATCTTGCTGAACATTAAGGCCGTTCAGTACTATATGCTTAGACAGGTACTGGACTGACAGGACTTTCAGAAGTATTACAGTATTGCTCTTGCGCTTAATTCCCTCTAGGGATGTGTGTGGGCGACGGCATCCTACCACCGGGACCCCTGAGCGGAGCTGTGGGAGGTAAGGTGAAGTTCAACACCACCCTTAGCCCTCCAACGAAGCCCTTCCTCTCCGTCAGCTGGACTTTCAAAGGGGTGAACATCATCACCTCCACCAGCGTCAACGTGACCAGTCCGGGGCACACCAACAGGATCACGTTAGACCGAGCCACAGGGGCCCTGGAGCTCAGGAGCCTGGTGCTGGGGGACAGTGGGGAGTACTCTGTCAGCATCATACAAGACGGGGGGCAGCAGACACAGGGAAATACCACACTGAATGTGTATGGTGGGTCGGCTACACTCTTTAAAACAATGTGTCAGTTGTGTGTGTCTGTGTGTGTCTTCTTTGGGACGACGCACATGTGTTTGTGTGGAAAGTTAAAAATGACATATCCTTTCATGTATGTATGTTAGTGATGTTTGTTTTAACTGGAACATGAAAAATGTTGTTCCAAAAAAAGAAAAACGTATAAAATGCCACAAACTCCACAGTTGTGAGTCTCAGAGGTGAGATCCACGCATACATTTATTTTCCAATAAAATGGATTGTCATTTTTTCTATAGGCTAAATGCCATTATAGTGTCATTCACTAATACATCATAAGAGTGGATGGCATTTCAAGGGATGGTAATACTTGTCTTCTTTGCCTTTTACAGCTTCCTGTGCTGCTCCCTACTGGTCATTTTCAGTGCTGGTGATCAGTTCACTGACACTGGGAGAATTGCTGCAGGTGTAGAAACTGAGCAGGAAGTGCCAGTCTAGATAAAACTGGTGAGATTAATCATCCATGTATATATCTGCTTGTTTGATCCAATTAGAATCAAAATCAAAACAGTTCTTTTTTTCTCACTCTCAAATCAAACACGGCTTTGTGAATTATTCCCTCAGATTCATCCATCCCGGAGGCATTTTGCTTATGGCGGAACATTCAGTTGTCTGTGATGTGTTAGAAATTGTAATAAATTGTAATAAAATGTTGTTTTGACCCAAGAGCCTTTGATGCTATCTCATTCCTAGACAATGTTGAAAGGCACACAGAGGAAAAATAATTACTTACACAGGGATTACACTGGGATTATATTAAATATATATATTAAATATATTAAATACACACTTACTGAAATCTGTGACTAGTTACTATTAATAATTATATCATATCAAAGTGTCATCATTAAAGTTCATTGTGTGCATGGATTGCAAATAAACGTGTGCATAGTTGTTGCTACAGTATTTGCATAGGTGGTTTAACAATCCACCATAAATGCCTTTTCCTAAGCAAGCCACACAGCAGTCACAATCACCTGAACCAAAGGTCAGGATGGTTACAGGGAAGTTGTTCCTGGGCTCGTGTGATTATTTTGGAAGAAGCTGATCGCCATTTCAGACCAGAGGAGCGAGTGACTTGGATCACCAGTCATGGAGAATACTTGGATTTATATGTTCCTATCCACGCTCACAGGTAAACCTGAACAATGAATGGATACGGGCAATATGTGGCTTCTTTGTATAACTGGCAGTCTTCACCCATGACCATGTCTTCACTGCGATACTAAAGTATCAGCTGTCTTCTGGGAAACTCTCCTGTGATTTCATTTGTTATAAACTACAGGAGATGTAATATGATGTTTATGTGCCTCGATGGCATGCATTAAGATCTTGTGTATTTGAAATCGTCCAGGTGATTTTATGTAGTCATCATGACTACTTTGATTTAATTTAAGCCGTTGACATAAAACCCATAAATCAAACAAAAACTTTGCAGTATACAAAATATGTAAATGATAGCCTAAAAATAAATACATTGTGTGGGCATTAATGTCCAGTATATCAAAAAATAAATCTACTAAAGAAATGTAAATATACAATCTGCACAATATGTAGTGTAGCCTTATCAAGTTTAGTTTCAAATCACATTCCTTTTTATGACATACACTAAATTTGAAATGTGTCTCTTCCTGTTCAGGAATTCCTCGGTAATATTGGGTTCGAAGGTTTCTGTTCGAAGGGATTATTTGAATTATTTTGCTTGATTGACCCTGTGTAGATATTTCATTGTGACTAAAATCCGGCCTAACTGGTCTCCCAGTCTCAGGTCTGGGATCAGCTGTGCTCCCGCCGGTGTCTGTGAGTGGAGCTGTAGGAGGGGCCGTCGCTTTCACCACCGCCCTCAGTCCAGCAGAGTGGCCGATTCAATCAGTCAACTGGACTTTTAAAGATATCCCTATTGTAACATCCTCCAGTGTAACAATAGAGTACGAAGGCAGGGTGATTCTCAACATATCTACAGGATCTCTGCAGCTCTGGAATCTGACTACAGCTGACCATGGAGAATACAGCGTCAGCATTTTAACAACTGCAGGCGGGATCCTGCAAGGTGCAACAACGCTGACAGTGTATGGTGAGTGAATAACCAAGGATCATGACCACTTTTCCAGCGGTTGTATTTGTCATTATTAGACTACCATGATTGCTCTCTTGTTGAATAGAGGATATAAGCGGCGCCTCCATCACCGGCTCTGATGACGTCCTGATAGAAGGCCAAAGCTCCACCAACCTAACCTGTGACGCCACCGGCTCCATCAGCACGAGGGAGTGGATGAAGGACGGCCAGCCTCTGCAGCCCAGTGACAGAGTCACATTCTTCGAAAACAACAGGATGGTCTCTATCAGCCCTGTAAACATAAGTGATAATGGACAATATCTATGCCAGCTCAGCAACCCGTTCAGCTTTGCAGAGGCTTCTTATGGACTGGCAGTAAACTGTGAGTAAAGATCAAACCACTGTATCTAATCTGTGCTGTTATTTCCCCTGTGCTTTGACTTTTCAATTTTTACACTGTCTGATTACGTTTCTGACTTGATTCCTTGCGTGACATGCATGCCACGATAAACTACCAGTTATAAATGTAGCCTAATGTGCAGAGTAGTACAGTACTTCTCTAAGAGACAAACAAACCTCTGCCTAATTGTGGCTGTGTTCCCTCTGAACGTGGGCTGTTTCAGTACAAGTTGTGGTGAAATTCAGAGGAAGTGTTGCCACAGCTTCCTTTAACACATCTGGAGAGTTCATTTCGAAAATTCCTCATTCAGTATCTTTAAAATATAGGATTCAGACTATAAAACAATTGGTGTTTTTTCAACCAAGGGCTTGAAAAGTATATGATCCTTTGAAAAGCATCGTAATTTATGCCATCAATCTCTCCCTGTTCTCCCAGATGGACCGGGCGCTGTGACCATACTGGGTCCAGCCACAGCCACAGTGGACACCCTCGTTGTCTTGTACTGCTCTGCTAGGACTTTCTCACCTGCGGCCTTCACCTGGTTCTTCAATGGACTGCAAAAAGACGTAGATGAAGCAGGATACGTTATAGAGAAGGCGAGCTACAGCCACAGTGGGAACTACACCTGCAGAGCCTTCAATGATGTGATAGATAAGCATGCAACTGCCAGCTACTCCATGCAGATAAAAGGTATTGTACTGTGGCCTTATCTTCCAATCAAAAAAAGGCAATCATCCTGATTCATAATAAATAAATAAATCAATGTCCACAATCAATATGGGTTTTTGAAGGCCAATACTGATATCATGGGATTGTAGGTGCCGATTACCTGGATTTTGTGCCGATATTTAATATCTTATCATCCATTTTCATGACAAACAAATTCCAAGGATTCAGTGTTTCCACCCATTTTATTCTAGTCTCTGACAAACCATTTAGATCACTGGGAGAGACACTAAAACTTTACATTGAAACCCAGACTATTAAAATTCTTACAGAGCTGCTGAATGGTAGGGGAAACTCTGGGCTACATTAGTGCCTTTAAATGAAGAATTGATCTGCAAAAACATTATTGAACATTCAAATGAATTAATAAAAATGTGCAAAGAAAATAGAATTTCAGAATGCTCGTTTTACAAACTGTTTTCATTTAGCTGTGGTCACGGAGGAACCTCCATCATACTGGCAGTGGACAACATGAAAGGTCGATAGCTGATACCTAATAAAAGGCCAATATTGACTCGATATATCAGCAAACCTATATATCTGTCCAAGCTCCAACCCAAGTCCACATGGTTGTTTCACTGCAAAAATAAGAGATAATTTATTATCCTTGTACATTGTACTTGAAAATAAGATGAAAACTAATATGCTGTGAATAGACCAAAAATAAGGCCAGTAAGTTTGACTCAAACAAAACGAAAGAACACGGTAAGCATAATAATCATGGTCAAAAGATTGTGTGTGTGTGTGTGTGTGTGTGTGTGTGTGTGTGTGTGTGTGTGCCAACCACTCCTCCTGACCTTCGACACACCTGAGGCTTTTATGGTGTCTCCCTGCTCCCTGAGGCAGCAGACTCAGGGAGCTCACAGGTATTCTGAGGACAGGGTGAAGAGTTGCTGTAAGAAATATATGATGTAAAAATAGGAATATGTAATAAGTGTGTGTGTGTGTGTTTTGCATATAAAGCCCCCAGCCCTGCTCCTCCACTAAGTCCAGGAGGAGCTGCAGGAATAGCTGTTGCTGTCACTTTGGTGGTGGCGGTGTTGGCTGTTTTACTTCTCTACTTCCTCATGATTTACCAGCGGTAGGTTTGATAACGCGCCATAACATAAAGTACTGAACTGTGTTATAAATATCTAGATAGCAGACTACACACTACAGACTTTTCCTTTACCTTTCATATACAAAATAGGAACTTGTTTGTTTCAATAGTGATATGTTTTAGGGAAGTAAAATTGATGTCAGTTTTTATTAGGGTTTGAAAGTTCTAACAACTAAAGCAGGAAAACTTTGCTTTATATTGTTCAGGAATGAACCTACAAACATCTCGGACCAAGGTAAGACTGACTGAACAAAATACTCTGTTCCTACACAAAAGCGTAATTGGTTATATCTCTAAAGTCAAGCCTTTGTTTGTTAAAGCTTTGCTCACAAATACATGAAATGGATGAGCAAGTATTCTCACTACTGGATGTTGAGTTAGATATTTTGTATTCTGATAATACATACATCCCATACATTTGAAAATGCATACAGTACAGCAGATATAAAGCACTTTACAGTATGGGCTTTTTTTTAGGATAAAAAGTGAATTAAACTATCTCTCATCACTTTCTATCATATATGAAGACATCAGACAAAGAAACAACTCAGTCAGTCAGCCAATCCAAATCACTTGGAGTGTGAATGAGCAGTCTATAGATTTTAAAACATTACATATCGCTGCCGTCGGGTGAAAATCCTGTGTATTCAAATCATCAAATTTTCAGAAACTGAGAAAAGCAGCCTTGGTTTCAGTTTGACCTCCATTAATTTTTAAGTTCATCCAACAGGTTCAGGAAGGGTTTCATCAGCCCAAGGGTTGTAGAATTTGTTCCAACCCATAGAGAAATATGTAACCCTTCAACAGAAATATAAACATGGAAATAAAAAGTAGAGCTACAAGGTTTTCACATGATAGCAGCGATATATGAAAACAGACTTGTTCATTTGAAGGCTTGGTATACAGTGTGATGTGTCTATCCATCCCTGATCCACTGCAGGTAGACTGGCCCAGAGAGACACAGGAAGCCAGGACAGAGGGCAACAGGGGCACCAGATGACACCCACTCCCACCACGTCACGAGCCCCCGGTCAGAGGGCGCCAGACGCTCCGGACACCCCCACCACCAGTGACGCACCAGGTCAGAGCAAATAAAGTTGAAGTTTTGACTATGACATGTATATGAAATTTTTCACTCCAAAACACTGTATATCCATTCTGTAAAAATAAATGTTACCTGATATGCCTAATAATAAACAACTACCAAGAATTACATATTCTAAAATATTTAGCCTTGAAATAAAAATTAAAAGGCTCATGATACCTTCAGTAATATTCACTGGTGAATTTTACTTTTACAGCAGCATCCACCATTTGAAAAATGTGACACCTCCTCTGACAAAATGATCAGAGGAGGTGTCACATTTTTCAAATGGTGGATATTTAATTGCTCTGATGAAGGTCTTGTAGACCAAAAGCTTACCCTAATAAATATAAATTGCATAGATCTAAGTGTGCAGAAGGTTTTTTTCAGTGTGGCTGTCTAATTTTGAAATTAAACTCTTCTTATGGAGGCTGTTTTCTGGGAAATTTCCATGTGGTTTTGATGCTGAATAGTCTATTTATGAGAAATTACACTTTACTTTTGATATTATACATAATAACGCTCTTGCTCTCTCTCTCTCATTCTCTCAAATACACACACACACACACACACACAGATTCTCAGCCTGCTCTTTATGAAAACATGGAAAAGAGAAGACCAACGCTGCCCCCAAGAGTGAGTATCCAGTTCATGTCGGGCTGCACCACATAATGGCTATAAGTTTATCTAATTATTTACTTATTTCACTATTAATTCCAGAATCCCTTTCAATTTAAAAAGAAGAGAAGAACTGTAAGCAATTTACTTTATATCTTACCGTATAATACATGCATGGTATAAGCATGATTTACAAAACTGCAAATTGATAGCATCTAAAATTATGTATTACATTACATATACAGAAATTAATAAAATCAAATATTTCTGCACTATAAATAGCTAGTTAAAACTGACTTGGTGTGTTTTATCGTCTTCCCCAGGATTCAAATCTTTATGCCACAACAATCGAGTAAGTCACAGTTTTTGTGTTTTAACATTTATGGAGCTGGACAGCTGGAATGAAAAAATACATTATTTATTTTATTTTTCCAGAAACAATATGTATGCTTTACTGCAGGAGTATAATAATGAATTTCTCTCTGTCTGTCTGTCTGTCTGTGTGTCTCTCTCTCTGACCCCCTTATTCATAATTAATATCACATAAATAAGAGTCAGACGTAAGTAAGCCTAAAGAAGAGAAGAAGATGCCAACTCCCATCAAGCGTCGTGCAGTAAAAGGAGAGTACAGCTTATCTGTTGCTGATCTCTACTATTGGTATCTAGGACTGAATGTGTGAAAGACTGTAAAGAATTGGACCATTGGATTAGTAATTGAATGGCTGTATTGTCTTCTAACTAATCATGCACTGACTGAATAGGATATGTTTTTTAGTTTAGTCTATTGATTGAGTTGACCATAACTTCAACCTGATTTTTTTTTCTTTTTAATGCTTTCGCAATAGCTTTAGTTTCAGGGTTATTTTCCTGTTAGTTTCATGTTATTGTTGCTGGTGATGCTTCCAGGGACGCTGGAAGTAGGGGTGCTGAGGGTGCTGCATCGCCCCCTACTGGCGGGGGGCTGTAACTGCAAGGCTAAGCCCCGTCACACTGTAAATTTCAGACGCTTTGTGTGTTCATTGTTTTAAACTTGGTGTGGTGGTGCTGCCGGACGATTCGTTATGTAGCTCGCTCCCTGTCTCTCAATTTCCTGTCTCACTGGTTACAGGCAGGGGGTAAAGTTAATAAGTTAATAAGTAAATAAATCTGACTGGCAGTTTCATACATAATAATGTCAAGCGAGTTCACAGGCCTGCCAACTCTCACGCATTGACCGTGAGACTCAGGCAATTGACATTTTTCACACGCTCTCACGCCACAAGTCCATTTTCTCTCCCCCCTCCCAATTATGTATCTGCCCCCCGTAGAAATGCAGGAAATTTGTTTTAAATTACTTTTTTTTTTTTTTTTCCCTGAAAAATATAACACTCTAAATGGGGACAGTTTGCATAATGAGTAAGTTTAGTTTGATACTCTAAGTACATTTTGCTGCCAATACTTGGCAGCAAAATGTAGCAGTACTTTTACTTAAGTACGATTTTGAATGCAGGACTTTTACTTGTAATGGAGTATCTTTACATTGTTGTATTGCTACTTTTACTTAAGTAAAAGATCTCAGTACTTTTTCCACCACTGGAATTGATTATATAATTTAGTAAGTTACGTTATTTCTTGTTTCTGTCACAGATCTGGTAGTGCGACAAGCTCCGAATGAAAGCAAGAGGATATCTTTGTAGTGTGGAGTTGCGTTTGGAGTGCGGTCTTCAATGAATTCAGTTATTATTAATGTTTTCAGTGGCTCTGTGTGTGTGTGTGTGTGTGTGTGTGTGTGTGTGTGTGTGTGTGTGTGTGTGTGTTATAAAGTTCAAGTACCTTGTTCTATTGCTACCCGTATAGCGTGGCTGTGGCTCACTCAACAATAAATCGTCTTCTGATTAGGAGTAAACCTGCATTCCGTGTATGAACTGTCCATATCTGAATATGGTACTATGCTGCTTTGACATACAGCATGTTGGTGTTCAGGTTTGCTGTTTGTTGTAGTGTAAAATGTTCTAAAACTGGTGTAAAATGTTGGCCATTCAAATTAATACACAAATCATGAATGTTAAGCAGCATTTAATATGACGTCATTATATAGACTTTCTCTCAGCACCCCCAACTCTGACTGACTTCCAGCGTCCCTGGATGCTTCCCATTTATTTTACAAAATATTGTATGAAATCTATGTTTAATTTAACATTAAGTCATTTTTTATACAGAAACTACTTGATTTCTGTTCATTCTGACCTATTTGATTTTATGCTGTTCTGTAACAGTTGTGCAATCCGGCGGGTCGTGCTGGGTGTCAGATGCATCGATTATCTGTCTGAAAGTGTTTTCAGAAACATAATCCACCGGCTTCCTCAAATTCAGTCTATGAAATGGACAGTGTTCATTCAAAGACTCCAACAGTGATTTGAATGGTGTTCTGTTGTCAACTGTTATCAAAATCATCTAACACCATTATCAACTATTACTTCAAGATGTGTAAAATGTTTTTGTCTGTGAACTATCAGTCAAAATGGCCTTCAAACTTGCTTCTGTGTAAACTAAAATGTTTACAAATGTTATTACTGTTTTTTGGGACCAAGTAATAGGCCTACCATTTGGAAGATGCACTGTATTTTACTATCCAAGTTGAATTCATTGTTCTTATTATTTTCCACTTCCCTTTTGTGTACAATAATGTGTAATGCTCAATAAAAATAATGTTAAAAAAAACATGTATTACTGTTTTTTGCAGTGGATTACAGTTATTTATAATCAGAATAATGTAATCCCATTACATGCTATCTATTCTAATAATCTAGTCAATGTTAAACTGTTGTAGCAGGCCCAAAAGTCTTTTTACTCTTCATATATTCTTTTCACTGCACCGTATATGTATGTACACCAACCACAGTGGAGGATCAGCTGCCTTGTGATAAAACACCAAGTACACCTCACGCTCCAAAAAGTCACTGTGCTGCACCAAGAGGAAGAAAAACATCTTAAAACTAAAACCTTTAATAATATATCTGACTGCACTATAGAGACTATAACTGCCTCAGAGACTAACTGAATAACTGCCTCATGCTTTACTGCTGGCTTATCTCTGGGTGAAAAATATTGTATCACCGTTGTTGTTTATACTAAATAAAAATGGGACTTTGGAGATGATGTAAAGTGTTCCTGATATTGTAAATGGTTTATTATTTTGGAAAAGAATAAGAGAACAAAAGAGTTTTATGAAACAGTTCATGGGCACAAGGGGTCAAAATTCTCTGCCATTGTGTGAGCGTGTGTATGTGTTTGTGGGTGTGTGTGTGTGTGTGTGTGTGTGTGTGTTTGTGGGGGTGTGTGTGTGTACGAGAGAGAGAGTAAAGTATGTGTGGGTGTGCTGAGGGGAAGCGGGGTGTCTGTTTGATTCACATTAGATGATTTCTCATTGATTATAAGAGATGCACAGATGGCTACACGCCTACGTCACTGTGATTTTGGTAATCTGCCAAAGTCGTTTATTTTGGGGAAGTCAAATGTTTCACTGTAGACGAGTGCAGCTTCTCAAGGAGACGACCGACAAATGCGTCAATACAGTATGTTGCAATAATTTCACCATGTGGGGTCAGTGGAAGAAGAAGAAACATCAGAGAACATACAGTGCAGACAGTTGATTGGTGCGTTACTTATCAAATGTGGACCAGAAAACTCATCAACTGCCATTTTGAAAAATAGTAACATAAATAAATAAATAAATGGACACAGTTGCTACATTATTCAGTTTAGCTCCCCTGCTGCAGTAAGCCTCTTTCATGGATAACATAATTAAAATAGTGTCATTCAAAGACCGCTTGGCTGTTTGAATAATTTGTCTGCCTTTTAGGAAGCTATTAGGAATTTATCTTGTACAATTTCAAGGTTAAGTCCATGAGATCAAGTAATAAAATGTTATTGCAGCTTGTTGCTGCTTGAAAAGCCTCAAAGTGGTGTGGAAAGGAGACTACTTTCTCCTTTGCTGTTGATGTTAAATTTATCACACCAGTTTATCCAAAGGTAAAACAAATGGGCAGGTTGTCTTGTTTTGATTAAAATGTGTTTCATTGTGTATCATTACTTTTTAGCCCTCTAACTAATAGACTGTAGTTCTGCTGTAGTCTAAGTTGAAGCTGTGCTCAACTAAGTATCGAAATATTTCAGTTATTAAAAGTCGTTTCTTCAGAATTATGTAACACAGTTTTATCCCAGATACTATCAGTTTTCCAATGATTTAGACATGATTTGATTAAAACATGCAACAGTTGCCGGAGAAATCTTTTAACTCATTCAGAGATTTTCAGACTTTATTTCTTATGTGCAGACAGAGCTCATACACAAATCAGTTACTGCCATTATGAAACTATTTGCCAGTAAATCTGACCCGCCTTTCACTTCTGCACACAAATCTGAACCACAGTAATGTTCTGCTTTTGCATTTCATCTCAGAGTGTCGAAGTGCACAGAGAGTGTAAGGGGAACATGCATTTATTTTCTGTTTCTCTGGGTATTTATAGTGAATGACACAGTACAGCTGTGCCCCATAGATGAACCTTTTCCCTTGTGGAGTATTCACTTGAGACTTACTAGGCTACATTCAGATTTTCAAGGAGTCTGCGGTAAAAATCAAACAGTTTATATCATAGGCATAATGATTCTCAATCTACATATACATTTTGAATTGCAGGACTGATGGTTTCCCTCTTTATCTCCTCTTTTTTATTATCTCTTTCAACACAAGTTTCCACCCCAAGCACTGACACATACTGTAATGGACCTGACATACTGACTCACCAACTCGGCATTGCTTCATTTGTCTGTTATTTGCAACCACTGATTTGGTCATACAGAAAGCCCATTACATTTTCAAAAGCAATCATTAAAGTTTGACAGACATTATCATCATCTGACCGCATGAGGTCAGTGTTGTACTTCTAGCTATTGCGGAGGGAGGGAGGGAGGAAAAAAACACACATCGAAAATCATGCAGCAATCAGCAGGATTGGTGAATTGCTTAACAAATACAGAAGAGTGAACTCGTCAGCTTATAAATATTACAAGACCTCCGGCACCGTGTTAGCGGCAGCAAAAACCATGCGGGATGGAAAGCTTCTGCTCAGTTCCCCTGCTGCAGCAATATTCACTTCTCCTTCTTGGGTAAGCGGATTTATTTTACTGTTATTGTTTTATTTTCAGTCTTTTTCGGTCTTCTTCAGTTTTTGAAAGCTACGTTTGCCGTTCTGTTGATTTGCACACCTTTGAGAAACTGTTGGGAAATAGCCCTAACTTATTACTGTAGTTAAGAGATCACGTGATCACTTTTTGAAAGTATGAAAATTGTTGCAGCTTGAGGAACCGAGAAGAACGAGTGCGCAATGAAGACTGAAAGCAGATTTCCTCTCTTACTGTTGACGTTGATTTACATCATTTTGCCCACAGGTAAGACAAACCGTTTTAAATTTTGTCTAATTTAAAAAAGTTGACTGATATCTACAGTGCAGATGCATCTTCTTTTTTGAGAAGTTGCAGCAGCCTAAGAGCTAATGGTAATATTTTAAAGCAGAAAGGCACTTTTTCTTATTCAGAGCTGTTGACTCCATATGTGTTTGAAATAAGGCTTTTCTGGTCGTGAAATGTAAAAGTAAAAAACAAAGGTAGTCTCCCATTGACTTTTGTTTTCCAGAGAATGTCTTTTGATGACACAGCCTAATGGAAAATTACATTTTTGACTATAGGACTGATGAAACAGTACAACCAGAGTTTAACTGGATCGTACAGTTTCTCCTTTTTCATCACCATCTGTCTTTCACCTTTTACCATCATATCCTCTTATCTTTCTGCAGTCCCTGAAGCACAAAATATCAGAGTCTGGCCTGAAGTGATTGGATACCTCGGGCGTGATGTCACCCTGCCATGCCAGTTCATCAAAGGACCATCAGACTCTTTTTTCAATCAGGTCCAGTGGGATCTGCTGCCACCAGATGGGAAGAAAATACCCATAATTGTTTCAAATATCAATTACGGAGATTATATTCCTAACACTACTCTGAAGGGGAGAGTGGATATCGCAGACTCTTCCAAAGGTGATCAGTCTTTGATCATAAGAGACGTGAAAATGGCTGACGGAGGGCGGTACACCTGCAGCATAGCGACCTTCCCCAGTGGTTCGTTTGAGGGAACCACCAACCTCATTGTTCTGGGTGAGCGAGGCCTCGTTACAGTCAGTGGCCAAATCAACAAGATGTATTGATCTCAAAATGAACGTGAAGTCAACACCTAACGTATGGGCATGGAAACAGGTTTAGGGCTACAGCTAACGATTATTTTCTTTATCGACGAATCCATCGATTGTTTTTTCGATTAATCGATTAGTCATTTAGTCTATAAAATGTAAAAAATATTGACAAATGCCCATCACAAATTACCAGAGGCCAAAGTGAAGTCTTAAAATTGCTTACAGAACTTAGTCTGACCAGCAGCCAAAAAAACCCAAAGTATTAATTCTATAATGATATGAAACATTGAAAAGCAAGCAAATCTTAGCATTTGTGAAGCTGTCAGCAAATATTTGGTATTTTTACATGATGAATGACAAAAACATTTTATCGATTATCAAAATTCTAATCGATCAATCAACTAATCATTTCAGCACTAAACAGGTTACATAGAAACTCGGTGCTGTATCAATATCACAGCAAAATCGTCAGTGTTAATTTAACTCCGGGTGTAAAAATCAGCACCCATCAGATTTCATTTAACACTTTTAGATAATTTTGACCAGCCGCCACAGAGCTAAATCAGCTCTCTGAATGGACAAACAACACCACAATCAACACTTGTCAACTCAGTATAATTACCTCTGAAAACTCAACACTATTAACACTGGAAAATTTGCTGTGTACTGTGTTTCCCATAGATCTCTGTTGCTATAGCACTGCCACAATGACAAATTCCAGTCTATTACATGTAACACGGGGAATAACACGATCCTGATCCTCTCATCCAATAAGTGGGATCACATGAAACACCAAGAGAATTATCTTACTGTGTTACTTTCTAAGTTGATATGTATCTCCACTCTTCCAGTACATCTATTGGACTTGACGGATAATGTGATTCCGATCCTGATATCACATAATTGGGATCATATCAAACGCCGTGGACATTATTAAAATGATACATCACCATACAGTTCCTGCTCTGAGCAAATAATTGCTTTGGAAATAGACTCTGACAGATCTTGCCCGGAGTTGATCTTGCAGTTCCACAGCTGATCATAGTCCTGTTTCTTCTCCCCAGACCAGGCGTCTTTATCACAAGGGGTGGTTGCTGGTATAGTGATTGCTGTCATGCTGCTATTGGTCATCACGGTGGCCACAGCTTACCTCGTCATCACCAGAACGAGGTGTGTGTGTGTGTGTGTGTGTGTATGTGTGTGTCTGACGTATATTTTGTGTAGCAAAGTCCTGTTGAAAAGCAATCTCTTCTCCCCCCATGATCCCCAGTCTAAATCATGAGATATAAACTAATATATCAACATTTATGAACCATGTGGTATATTAGAAAATAATTGAATCCGTCATACTGTCTGTGTCCCTTCACTGTATCACTCCAGAGTTGGATTCAGTTCACTTTAAATTCAATACATTTCAAAATATAAAGTGATTCTGCCATTCATTGGTTCATGATAGAGCATGATGATAGAGTTATTTCATTCAAGATGGTATGATATATACATAAAGATTTCTTGGATTTAGAAGAATACTGACTTCCTGAATTGGCTGAATTTAAAGTGATTTTACCGCGACCCTGGTTCATTTTTAATCTGAGAGCAGGTGCAGAAGAACTGATACTTTTGATTTATTTGCTCAGACGTGGCGGTTTGGTCAACCACAACAGCATCTGCATTGGTGAGCACAAACACACATTCTCCAAACACAGTTCCTTTTCACTGTTACCAGCCAGCAGAACAATTTATATTTTTACTTCACTTCCCTTTGACTAAAGCACGTCTGCTTTTCAGACATAGACGGTCCAATGGTGGATATGGCCTGGACAAGAGAGGAGGTGAGATTATTGCAACCATAGCGTCTATCAGGACTGAATTACAGTTGTTTTCCTTTTCATTGTGGGTTTTTTTAAATTTCAGTTGAATTTATTTCAGTTAGGTGAAGTTTGATTATGCCGTTGTTGTGACACGTAAAAACAGAGTGATGATGCAGTTGTTTTGACAGGGCAAGGTGATATATCAATGATGATATAACTGAGTACTGAAGTCTCCATCTCTCTCTCTCTCTCTCTCTCTCTCTCTCTCTCTCGCTCACAGGATCTGGTCTACTCTGACATCACATTCAAGCCACCCAGGAGCAGAGATAGTATAACCTCTGCTCCTTTAGCCAATGACAAACACACAGAGAGCAGGCATGCTGATGACGTCACATACTCTGAGGTGGTAGTGGGGCATCGACACCCCAGATGAGAGGGGGGAGACGTACCCCGAAGTGATGATGGAGTGCTCTTCCTCATGGACTGTGGTGGAAAAAGACAATCTTAAGCTCAACGGAAGGCGGTTCATTGTGATACAGTGTGTCTGTGCTCCAGTAGCACAGATACTGATAGCAGCTGTGGTTACCTGTTATCGTACCCAATCATCTCTCTGCACTGGGTTTGTCTGTCACATCAACTATGCGAATGTCAGAATTGTGTAAGAGGAAGCTGCAGCATCAGAATATATCACCAAATAAGGCGTCACTTGCTTCAGAGAAAAGTCACACAATTAGCTTTGCAAATCTGCTTAAATGATGCATAACATCTTGCTATCTTATCTGGGCAACCTACTGTGATTCCCCACAGTGTCACAATCACAATGTGGGTGCAGGACTGTTTCTGCCACATTGGCGCGGTGCTGTCAGGCAAGAACATAATCAGTCTTTTGCTGTTTAAAATCCAGAAACTGAATGGTTCAATTTTCAGTTGTGTTGCACAAAGACCATTGAGTTTCCATTGAAATTCAGTGCTTGGAAAATTGGCTTACAACCAGTCAAATGTCTTTGAGGGAGCTCAACCCTAGGGTTCTTGTTTAGCAAGTCTTGATGGCTAGGAGGTAGATCCTGTAGAAACAGACATTCCTCTGCCTCATCTCTATATATGTTCGAAAACAGAAGTTTTTTGCTCATGGCTGTTGCTGCTCAATAAATTTCACTTTCAGAATCTGTGGTCTTTTATCCTGCCTATCTTGCAGAGTGTTAAACTGTCAAGGCAGGGAATACAGAAAGATAAGACAAATGCTAGTTGAAGAAAACACATCATGAAACTCTTTACACTCACATATGACATTCGTAACAGACACTAGAACTTTCCACTTCAACAGCACAGACACCATGCCACTCCGGGACTGTTTGGATATTTTTTTATTCCAAAAGGAGTTTGTGTGTCTATAGGTTTGAACAACAGGGTGATCTCTATGAAGAGCATCATCGCACCTTCATCCCAACACCTCCCCATCCCTCCCTTCCTTCACCCACAAGCACACTATAGAACCTCTTGCTCTTCAATAGGAATAATAATAACAACAATTTAATCATAATATTCATCATCATTGTTTTAATAATCCATTTAGCACTAGTATAGAAATATGAAAAAATACCAAAGAAAAGAACATAAAAGTAAACAAAAATGTTTGTTTTGCGGAGTGACCAGTCACAGACACCCCATTTGATTTGTTTTGTGACCCTCCCTTCCCCTTGACATTCATACCAGCAATATTCCAGCATTTTAGGGTTTATCCCCTCCTCTCGCCTCTCCACAATAACATCTTCCCTACAGCTAATAAAAGCTGTTAGCTGATGGTTTAAAGCTCTTGATAGATATCCACATAATGCATCCCCACGTGGTGCTTTCACCTGCAAAGTTTTGTGAAATCATTTACAGCATGAAGCAGAGAAAAAAAGGAAAAGAGACTTTGAAGACAGTTTTGAAAACAACCCAGTGGATTTACAGCATTTAGACAAGAACAGAATCAGAAAAGAAGACGCGCTGGGGACTTCTCACTCTATTTGTGTGTCTGTATGTGTGTGTGCGCATGTGTGTGTGTGTGTGCGTGTGTACTGAGCCTACTTGTGGAGTGGGTTGACTTTTGCTGCAGTGTCAGCAGTCTAAACACAAAGCAGAAGTAAACAGAGAGAAAGAGACACATCAAATCCAGGCCTGATTCTGCTGACAGCAATCATTCAGAGAAATAGCATAATGTGTCCAAACAATGTTATCATTCATTATCTGGAGCACAATAGTGTCTTCAAATCTTTTTCATTGCAAGCCTTGCAGGTGAATGGCTGTATTTAACATACATAATATAATGATCATGTCTGCAAATATTAAGAAACAAAACACAGTTCTGTTAGCCCAGACAACAATGTCCATGCTCCTTCAAGGGATTATTAAGCACCATGACCAACAATGTGTCTTTATTGTTTTTTTAACCTGGGGCTTCATACAATAATAGATTTATAATGTTAAGGACATCTTTAAAAGAGACCAGATTCCCCTCTCTGTTTGAGTGAAAATCCTGTATATTCACCTAAATCCATTTCTCTCAGCATGTTTTCTTATGTTCAGCCCCTTCCTGAATGAGCCCCCAGTCACTGAGCGGAGTAATTAGGCAATCAAAAGCTTGCGACAGTATTGACAGGCCTGTGTTGAGTCTGTGTTGAGTCTATCACTCTGGCAGCAGCCTCCGCTGTGGACGGCCAAGTCTGTCTGTTAAACAGAGAGAAGGGAAGAAGCTGCAGCTATAGCCTGCTGGCACAGAAGCAAGCCCCTTAAAAGATGCCCAGAATTACCAGATCAGGACAGATCTAATAATGGAAGTAGTTCAATTAGGGTTTTGTCATTCAAATACAGTGGTGTCCTTTTCACTCCCTGCCGCCTTCTATCTCCTCTCTCTCCTTGCCTCTCTATCTGCGTCTCTGTCTCCGGCTCTCCCTCGCCCTGTCTCTCTATCTCTTTTATGCTGTGTGAACATAAGTAAAAAAGAAGTAAAAGCTTGGCAAGTGTTACCCAGGATAACGAGGAACATTAATTTCACATTTCAAAGCCCCTCACTCGCTTCTCCCTCTTTGTCGCTGTCGGATTATCATACATTGCTAGAATGGTGCAGTCATTGGGTACACAGTTCTCCTAACTTTGAGTAAGTACTGATGGACATACAGGAAGCACACATTTATGCATACATACACAGACACACGCACACACAGTGTAAGTAAAAGGCAGACTGACACGATTTCCTCTGTTACAGTTCGCATTATGATGTATGTGTGTTATTTCATTCAGGTCATTTCATCCGTCCTCTCAAAAGTGCCATCTCAAAAAGCAGCTATGGGGTACAGGGAGGGACACAAAACTCTTCCACACAATTGGCCTTGGTCAAGTTTCCTTAGAATGTTATAATCCACCATATTTGTCACAAATAGTCTTTATTTAACTCTGTAATTCCCACTTAGAACAATGGTAACAAAACAAGAAAGACAACAAAAAAACAACAGGAAATAATTCTCTGGAAGTCTTTTAGTTGCTGTTTCAGATCACATACAGATAAGAGTATGTCCTCCACCAAGGCTTCTTTTTACGAGAGGGATAGTTAGCCTCAAGACAAGCGTCTGTGGAGCAAAACCAGGCCTCTCAGATATAAGGGTGAAGGGAGAGGGAAGTAAGGAGAGAAAAGGGAGGCCAATGGAAACCAGAAGCTCCATCAGGATGTTGGTCATGTGCGTTTCCACTTGACTGCTTTGTCTCACTCAGTTCAGAGTTCAGTGTGGGTCGCAGAAAGATACTGTAGGAGCCATCGTAAAAGTAAAACTAAACCTAACTGATGATCATCTTACAGCATGATTGTAGCCAGTGAGCCAGTGAGGGAGATACTGTTACTGTAGGCCTCATGCTCGACTGGAGAAAGGGTTGCAGTTTTCCTCCTCCATTCTGATTTTAAAGGTCATCTCATTTTCTATTGGTTGGCCTCCCCATATTCAGCTCATTTTCTCTCCATCTCTCCCCCATCTCTCTCTTTTGTTCCCCCATGAATTCCACTAATGGAGATGAGCAGTGTTTCTCTAAGCAGCTCAAATGTCTCTTGACTCCACTTATGGTCCCCTCCAGCCCTTGTACCCCTCCCTCTAGTCTCAGTCCTGGTCGCCCAGTAGGTCTGTGGTGTTGCTGCTCTGTGGAGGTGGTATGGGTCTTGGAGTGTGAGGTGGGGGGCTGTGGTGCAGCCGCCTGGGGCTGGGCCCCCCTCCGCCCTCACTGTCTGTGTTGGATGAAGACGGGGGCGGGGGTGGGGGTAGCCGGGGCAGGGGTGCTGAAGAAGGTGGTATTCTTGTGGAGGTTGATCCTATACTGGTGCCTGCTCTCAGGCTCTGGATCCTCCGGCACTCCTGGCAGATCCTCACATGGGTACAACTGCGGGAGGGCAGCATCACAGGGGTAGGGGCTGGTGGAGGAGGGGTGGTGTTGGCCCCCAGTGGGTCATCCAGGATCCGCTGGGGTCCAGGGCCCAGATCTGAGGGTCCAGTTCCTCCTCCTCCACCGCCTCCTCCTGCCCCGGCTCCACCTGTCAGGGGGCCGGCGCCACTGTAGAGTTTGCCATTGCTGAGGCGCATCTCTCTGACCAGGCGCAGGGGCCGCGGGGCCCCCAGAGCTATGCGGGTGGGGTGGCGCAGGGCCGCTGAGCTGCTGAGGGGCCGACGGCGACGCGAGCGGGAGCTCTTCTTACAGGAGACGGCGTTTCGGAACTCGGTGAGCATCTCCTGACAGACAGACACCTAGAGCAGAAAGGGAAGGAGGGAGGAAAGAAGGAAGGACAGAAGAGGGAAAGGGAAGGAGGCAAAGGACGGGTGCCACAGAAGCAACATAGGCAGGCAGCAGAACAAGACAGTGGGAAGGCAATACATAGATAGGAGAGCAGAGGGAAGACAAGAAAGTAGAAAGGAAAAGCAAAAAAAGAACAAGGCAGGTATAGATAGAAAGGCCAGACACAGTGAGGTGTGGTAGAGAGGGGACAGTTGCAGGTGGAGAAGGAAGGGGACAGAGATCAACAAATGGAGGGATGGTATTAAAAACAGAAATGAGGAGGTGATGGGGGAGAATGTGGAGATGGATAGAGATGGGAGAATATCCAAGGAGCAGAGAGAGTTATTACAATCCAAACACACAAAACACCAAAATGTTGTTTAGTTAATGGGCACTTTATAATGGCACTATGCACTATGAACGGACAGGCAGGCCTGCAAACTCAGGTGCACATACACAAAGGCAGTCTCACACACATACCACAGCTGTGCACACCCTCTCAAGCACACTCACTCTCTCTCTCTCTCACACACACATATAGTAAGACACACATTCACACAAAGGAAAAGTCTGTTTGTTCATTCCAACGGCATGACTAACTTGCACACATGACGAACAAAATGCATCAACAAGTCCACTAGACACGAACAACATTCTCGTTAAAATTATAATAAAAATCATGTGCTCACATAAACAGAAACAGTACTCGTTATCGGAGAACAGACACTGATGGCCAAATGACAGGAGGTGTGTGTTTGAGAGGGAGACGCACAGTGAGATGGGTGAGAAGTAATCCAAGAATGGAAACGAAGAATACCAGCGTACATGTGAGGCATGTAAAAGAAGATACATCATGACATTTAATGCCAGGGAAAAAGATCACACTACTTCTTTATGCAAGCAAATATTGGCATGTCTCAATATTGCTTATCCATACCATCAAGTTTAGCTCACAGTCACTACACTTAACACCATACTGTCAAACACCAACGCTAAAAGGACACAGTGACTCAGATACAGGCAGGACATGCAACTGAAAGCAAATCCTCTGTTGTATAAACAGTGCTGCATTTTTGGACACTACAGCAGTACAGTGCAGCATACTTGAACACTCTCCTCATTTCACATGCACATAACACATGGAACCCCCAACAGTATAGCACACACACACACAAACAGTAAAACACACACGAATGGAGGCAGAAGCTGCAACAAAAAGCAAAACTCATACACATACACACACACACACACACACACACACACACCACAATATAAGCAAAAGGGTTGGCGGGTTGCCATGGGAACCTACTGGGGTGTGGCTGTGGGGTCGGCGAGGGCAGGTATGGGGGCATACCTCATCAGTCTCAGCCGAGCGGCGCGTCGACCAGACAAACTCCATGATGGCCACAAACACAGCGATGATGAGGCCGCAGATCAGCACCACGAAGATGCCACCAATGTTCTCCATGCCCAGGCCTGAGGGTGGGCCACAGGAGACAAAGGTTAACACACACACACACACACACATACACACCCTACTTTAATTAAAAATTTATATGGCCCATAATGTACTGACTGAGTAAATATCATGATTCTCAACGTTGCTCCGCAGTGAGAAATGAAGGCTATTTTTTTTTTTACTAAAACCGTTTTTGAAAATAGAGGTTTTCATCCAACAGCAGTGGCATACATACATGCATCACAACAACACACATGCAGGGACATTTTCATTTTGTCTTTGACATTTATACAGGCACAGACACTCAAGCACACAGGCACACTTACACGCACGCGTCAACACACACACTCACGATCTAATAAAATTCCCATTACACACCACCTGAGACAAACAGCAGACATTTGGGAAAGTAGATTGTGCTAAGCACCCTTCACAAGGACATTAGGTTAGGCATTAGCCATTAGCTGGACTGTAGGAGCGAGTGAGGAGACTATTAGGGGGGACATTAGAGAGAGAGAGAGAGAGAGGGGAAAGGAGACGGAGAGCTGCAGTTGACTGACCCTTGGCACGGTGGTCCTCCTCTTTGGGACACTGGCCTCCCTCCCACCACCTTCGCTTCAGGATCTCCAGCCTGTTATTCTCCTGCAGCTGGAGGATGGCCAGCGTGATCTCATCTCTGAACGGAGAGCCTGGCGAACGACAGGGAGGGAGGGATGAGAGCAAGTGGAGGAAGAGAGGAGATGAGGCAAGGGGCCGGAGAAGAGAGGGGTGGGTGAGGTCAGAGGAGGAGGACGAGACGACACGAGGAAAGGGGTAAGAGCAGACCGAAAAGGAGAGGGAGCGACATGCACTTTCAGTCTCAAGATGGCTATGAGTGATCTCACTGTGAGAATAAAGAGAGGATTAGTGAGAGATAAAGAGCGAGATTACAGCCAGAGGCAGTGAAATACAGCTGCTGGTCAGAGAGCGTACAGTAAAGAAGGACGATACGGACTAGAGAGAACAGACTGGGAAAGCCGAGAGTATTTTCAAAACAGCTCTCCTTTTGATCTACCTTGAGATCACTCCTTCCCTTCTAGTCCGTCTCTCCTCCACCACTGCTTCTCTCCTCCGTGCTGATGTATCTCTGCCTTATCTCTCTCTATTCCTCCACACCTTTGGTCTTTCATATGTCCCTTTCTTTCCCTCCTTTCTCTCCATTCACGCTTTCCTCCTCTTCTGTTACAGCATCACTGTGGTTAAATAACAGCACCTACTGTATGGCCTAAAAAGGAGCTGCAGGAGAGCTGACTGCAGGTGGAAAAGCACTAAACTGCATGTCCATTATTTACAGTTGATGAGCTTTCTCTTACAAATCAAGCATATGCGTGACAAATATTTTCCTGCCAATCAGCAGTACTACACGTGTCTATTTAGTACAATTGATCTCACACTGGTGTTTCTGTTTCTTCCGCTGCCGTCTGTGTTTTTATCCTGTTGATGAGGCATTAGAGGGATAGAGGGTATTAGCGCCAAGATTACTCCCCCTTACTCATATTGAAGCACTCTGCCCTCGCTTGGCTCAGTGACTCAGTCACTTCACGCCAATTTCTCTGCCAGAACTTATGGATGTTGTATCACATATGAGACCATTCACCGCTCACCAGTCCACTAGACCTTATACCCACCAAGTTCATGGAAGAGGTCATTCGGGCTGTAGGACCTACTCTATTCTCAACTGTAAACAACTACCTGACTGCTGGTTGTGTTCATGATTATTTTAAGATGGCAAGTATCCAGCTCTTGTGAAGCAACTGAACCTTGATTATTACATTATATGGAAATTTATTAGATTAATAATTACTATAGTTTTTACTCATTTAGTGGACAATTTTATTACATTTTGACAAGTTATTACATTACCCACGTAGTTATTACAAGCACTTTGTAACCTGTGTTTTGAAAAGTCCTATACTAAAAAAGTAATTATTAGTAGTAATAGTAGTAGTAGCAGTAGTAGCAGTATCTGTAGTAGTAGTAGTAGTAGCAGCTGTAGTTGTAATAGTAGTAGTAGTAGTAGCAGTAGCTGTAGTAGTAGTAGTAGTAGTAGTAGTAGTAGTAGTAGTAGTAGTAGTAGCAGCTGTAGTAGTAGTATTAGTAGTAATAGTAGTAGTAGCAACTGTAGTAGTAATAGTAGTAGTAGTAGTAGCA